>NC_057810.1:690904030-691204030 GCF_018294505.1 Triticum aestivum
GACATCACAGAAAGGGCTTGGAAAGAAATGCCACAGTTGGACGTCGGGGCGACATCACAGAAAGGGCTTGAAAAGAAATGCCACAGTCGGACGTCGGGGCGACATCACAGAAAGGGCTTTTATAGAAAAGTAAAATACAACAATGCCACAGTCGGATGTCTGAGCGACATCGCAGAAAGGGCTTTTATTCACAGGTAAATAATACTCATAATAAACATTTAATTCATAAGAATAAATGGGTTAGTCCATCCACAGGGATAATCATTTAACCGGAGTTAGCATTTGAGCGAATCACCGGAGTCTCTGCCATCAAAACTGACATTTGATTAGGATAAGATAATATCGACCTGGGACAGGGAATAGATGATTTGGAGGAATATATGACTCTGCAGAGTTTGTACAAAATTTTTCCCACAGCCAACGGATCTCCGTAGTCACGAAGGACTAGTTCCGTTTACGGTATTTCGGAAGAAAACACAGCTAACCAGTACACACCCATCCTACCTCTCGATGCTAGGAATCACCCTAGACATCGTCTAAGAAAAACTTTTGAGACGGGGAGATCACAATCTCGAATAGCATGGGATCAAATTTATATACGCGCGCTCTAAGGGGTGCCCCCCTCTCGGTCCCAACCGGAAACACCCGTGCCCCCTGACCGGATGACTGGCTTTAATCCAGGGCCATGGAACCATCATCACGGCCTCTCCTTTTGGTGTGTACCAGAAAAGCGGTTTGCAACTTACTAAACCATATTCCTTGCGGAAAACATGTGGTAGTATAGGGAAGGAAATGAGAGGAACTGGACCGATACAGTTTGACACTGAAGTCACATAGTCTGGCGTAAGACTGGCATGCTACGACACTGCCATCTCACCCATACTCATGCCAACACATGGCCCTTCATCCTCACATCCATTCACATATGGATCATCGAACTCACTTACCTCATTATCACATAAAATAAGGTTCATCGATTTGCTTCTCAATATGCCATAAAACTAACTAAATGCAAAACATGCCAAGACACTCATCATATCAAAACTTCAAACATGCTTGCCTGGTTCAAAGTAGTTGGAACCTAGCTCGGTGAAGTTCGTGGCTCCGTCACCTCCTTCGGTATCTATGATATAAAGAAAATATATGCGCTATCGTAAATACCAAGGAGTGCACAGAAAGTATACCAAATATTTTTCAAATAAATATGATAAAAAACTAGACAAAATTTTAAAGAGAACAGAAAAAGAATCAATCAAAAATACTTTTCTGTTTAAAAGTTATAAGGGTTTTGTCCAGGGACTCATCTGTAATGAAACAGAAGATTTCCAGGGGCTAGCTTATAAAAACAGAAAACGTTTCGGCAGAACTACGCCAGCCCAAAGAGAAAACGCATTTTGCCCGAAGGCTCTTCCAAAAAACGATTCAACCAGAGAGGGCAGAGAGGCTGACGGTGGGGTCCCACTCGTCAGGTTTGAACTTCAAAAAGGGGGGGCGAAGCTCGTCGGCGCCCGAGAGCCGCGGTGGTCGCCGGCGGCGATCCACGACGAGGCAGGGGGGTCGGAGGGTACCTCCATGCTCAGGGCGCCGTTCCGCGTCGGTTGGTGGTGGTGGTGGTCGCCGGCGAGTACCACATCGACAGCGAGCTTTGCTCCGGCGGACGGCGGCTCGGGTGGTCGAGGGGCTCATCGGAGAGGGTTGCAGAGGTCAAATTGAAGAGGGGGTTAGGCTCCTGGTAGCTAGAGAGGGTAACGGACGGGGTTTGGGCGCCAGAGATGGCCTCACCGGAGCGAATCGTGGTGGAGGCCGAGGCGGATCGGGGCGGCCGGAGTTGGGGGGGGGGAGACCTCCTCGGGGTCCCCCTAGTGGCCTGGCGTGGCGTTGGTGAGGAGTGGGGATGAGGCGTGCACGAGGGTGAGCTCGGGGGCCCTTTTTATAGGCGGCCCGAGGCGGTTGCCGTGAACGGGGATCTCCGGCGAGTGATTACGGCGGTGCCGGGGATGTGCAGTGGGATTAGGGGCTTGGGCATCGTCGTTGAGGTCCACCGGTCCCATTTAGGCGCTAAACAGGCTGGGACTTGGTGCTATGGGTGAGCTCGACGGAACGGGGGTGGCGCGGCCCGTCGGCGGCAGGGAGCACGTTCCGTGCTTGCCGGGCCACGGCGACGGTGCCACGGGCGTGCGCTGGCATGGCAGGGACACGCGGAGAGCTAGGGGGTGTTGGGCGGCGCCGGGTGGCGTGGCGAGAGGGCTCGGGCCCTTGTTGGCCGCCACGGGAGGTGCAGCCACCGCAGAAGCTCCAAACGCCGGCGAGGCTCGCTGCTACCGACGCCAGGAATCGGCCAAGCGTGCGTGCAGGGTGCTGGCCAGGGAGAAGAGGCTGCGTGCAACGCGCCAGGGCGCACTGTGGCCGCGTGACCGAATCTGACGAAGGAAGAAAGATAACTGAATCTCTGAACTTTCTGAATTTGCAAAGGGATAGTGCAGTTCAGGTGTTCGACAGAATGTTTTTGGCCTCTGGAGATTTTTCCTTGAGCTGATTTTTGGTGGAGTGGCTTCTCATTGCTCAAGAAGGCTGCCTGAATTTTGGTGGAATTTTTGGAGGAGTGTAGATATGAATTTCATCAAATTTGGCAAATCTGGTCCAAACTTGCAGAGACTGAATTTTGAAAAATTTGAAAAGAGGAGGAGTGGATCAAGATGGTTCTGGGTTGTGGGTACAAAGGACTATCCAGGAGAGTTGGTTTGAGGTCAAAACTCAAATGAAAAAGAGTACTTGCTTTGAAAATCCCTCAGGCTCCAAATAATTTTCAGAATTGATTTGAGAGGAAAAATAATTAGAATAAAATCCAAAACTTGTTTGGATTAGTTGGGACAGAGAACTTAGGTTGATCACAAGGTGTAGGGGAGGTTTTGGAGGGGTTTTACCACATGGGCAAAAATGCCAAGTCATGGGTAGCTTTCAAGATATGAAAATCCCAAGTTTATCATAGATTTCTTTTTAAAAGAAAAAGATTAAACTCCAAAAATGAATTTGAGAGGGAACCAACAAAGAAGAAGTTTCAAAAGATTTCAAACACCAAAGTTTGAAAGAAAAATAAAATAAAAAAATCCTTGCCAAAGCAAAGGATGTTTTAAGAGGAAGGTTTTCTGAAAGAAAAAATTAAATGGCCTCTTTTCAAAGAAAACCACAAGGTTTTTGATAAAAACCAAATTAAAATTTTTGGAGTGTCACAACCGTCGATCTCCCGCACCGTCCCGTCGCTGACTCCACCTTGTGGTGAGCCTCTTGTTCATGAAATTTTATATAAAAAATTGATGTTTGTGTGATTTGGATATATAGTTACTCATATAATAATTATCTTACCCGTACGTTGTTTGTTATACATAGTGCCATGGTTTTGATATCCGTCCCCGTCGGCCCTCATCCTTGTTACGAATCGGATGTGGTATATTCCCTTTTAAAACTATTTGTTGCATTTCGTGTTTATGACAAATTATGCCCATCAAGTTGAGATAGATATTTTTATCTAGGAGGTATGTGAACCGGAAATTCCAACCGACCCTATTGTCGAGAGGTTAAATTTAGTTGAAAGAGAAAACGAGTACTTGAAAGAAAAATTGAAAAGAATTGAGGGGGAGAAGATGGAATTGGAGTTGCATGTTGCCGATGTCATCGATGATCACAAGATCAAGAAGGAGAAAATGCGCTTGAAGATTAGAAAGATTAGAAAATATGCCATCGATAGTGAGGCTTGGTATCATTATGCTGTTGGATCAATTGTTACCTTACTTGCGATCTTGATCGCATTTGTTGTTGCATTTAAATGCTTTAGCTAGAGAGTTATTTGTTTGTTGCATTTAAGTGTTGTATGAACTTTATGTATGAACTTGTATTAATTTGGTCTATTCGGTGTTGTGTAATGAAGATGAGCCGGCAATGGATGTACGATGACCGATGCTCTCCCCAGTTCGTTGAGGGCGTGCATACTTTTCTGCTTGCGGCTGAGGCAAACAAGCGGGCGGATGGTTTTATGCCTTGTCCATGTGCTGGCTGTAAGAATGGTCGCAATTACTCTACGTCAAGAACCATTCACGTCCACCTGTTTGAGTCCGGTTTCATGCCCCACTATAATGTTTGGACCAAGCACGGAGAAAGAGGGGTTATGATGGAAGACAATGAAGAAGAAGAGGACGACGACAGCTATCTTGGCCATGGGTTCCCTGAATACGATGATACAACAATGGGGGAAGAAGCTGAGCCGGTAATGCGGGAAGAAGCTGAGCCGGCAATGCGGGAAGAAGCTGAAGAAGAGGCATCAGATGAGCCCGTTGATGATCTAGGTCGGGCCATTGCCGATGCAAAGAGAAACTGCGCAAGTGATTTGGAGAAGAAGAAGTTGCAGCGCATGTTAGAGGATCACAAAAAATTGCGTAGGTGACAAGTAAAAGCTGGGCACCACACTGGAATTGCTGCAATGGAAGGTAGAGAATGGTGTATCTGACAAGGGATTTGGAAAGTTGCTGGTAATGATAAAGGATATGCTTCCAAAGGACAACGAATTGCCCGAGAGTACGTACGAAGCAAAGAAGGCTATCTGCCCTCTAGGGTTAGAGGTGCAGAACATACATGCATGCCCTAATGATTGCATCCTCTACCGCGGTGAGTACGAGGATTTGAACGCTTGCCCGGTATGTGGTGCATTGCGCTATAAGATCAGCCGCGATGAGCATGGTGATGTCGAGGGCGAGCGCCCCAGGAAGAAGATTCCTGCCAAGGTGATGTGGTATTCTCCTATAATACCACGGTTGAAACGTTTGTTCCAAAACAAAGAGCATGCCAAGGCAATGCGATGGCACAGAGAAGACCGTAAGAAAGACGGAAAGTTGAGAGTACCCGCTGACGGGTCGCAGTGGAGAAAAATCGAAAGAAAGTACGGGAAGGAGTTTGCAGATGACGCAAGGAGCGTATGGTTTGGTCTAAGCGCAGATGGCATTAATCCTTTTGGGGAGCAGAGCAGCAACCATAGCACCTGGCCTGTGACTACATGTTTGTATAACCTTCCTCCTTGGTTGTGCATGAAGCGGAAGTTCATTATGATGCCAGTGCTCATCCAAGGCCCTAAACAACCCGGCAACGACATTGATGTGTATCTAAGGCCATTAGTTGAAGAACTCTTACAACAGTGGAATGGAATAGGTGTACGTGCATGGGATGAGCACAAACAGGAAGAATTTGACCTAAAGGCATTGTTGTTCGTGACCATCAATGATTGGCCTGCTCTCAGTAACCTTTCAGGACAGACAAACAAGGGATACCACGGATGCACGCACTGTTTGGATGATACCGACAATATATATTTGAATAGTTGTAAGAAGAATGTGTACCTGGGACATCGTCGATTTCTTCCGAGCAGGCATCCCGTAAGAAAGAAAGGCAAGCATTTCAAAGGTGAGGCGGATCACCGGACGAAGCCTCGCCACCGTACTGGTGCTGATGTACATGATATGGTCAAGGATTTGAAGGTGATATTTGGAAAGGGTCCTGGCGGACAATCTGTTCCAAAGGACGCTGATGGACGGGCACCCATGTGGAAGAAGAAATCTATATTTTGGGACCTGGCATATTGGAAAGACCTAGAGGTCCGCTCCGCAATCGATGTGATGCACGTGACGAAGAATCTTTGCGTGACCCTGCTTGGCTTCTTGGGCGTGTATGGGAAGACAAAAGATACACCTGAGGCACGGGAGGACCAACAACGTATGCATGGAGAAGACGGCATACATCAGGGTCATGCAAGCTATGCTCTTACCAAAGAAGAGAAGGAAATCTTCTTTGAATGCCTGCTCAGTATTAAGGTACCGTCTGGCTTCTCGTCAAATATAAAGGGAATAATAAACATGGCACAGAAAAAGTTCCAGAACCTAAAGTCTCATGACTGCCACGTGATTATGACGCAACTGCTTCCGGTTGCATTGAGGGGGCTTCTCCCGGAAAACGTTCGATTAGCCATTGTGAAGCTATGTGCATTTCTCAATGCAATCTCTCAGAAGGTAATCGATCCAGAAATCATACCAAGGTTACAGAATGATTTGGTGCAATGTCTTGTCAGTTTCGAGTTGGTGTTCCCACCATCCTTCTTCAACATCATGACACACATCCTAGTTCACCTGTGCCAAGAGATTAACGTTTTGGGTCCTGTATTTCTACACAATATGTTCCCCTTTGAGAGGTTCATGGGAGTTTTAAAGAAATATGTTCATAACCGTGCTAGGACAGAAGGAAGCATCTCCAAGGGCCATCAAAATGAGGAGGTCATTGAGTTTTGTATTGACTTTATTCCTGACCTTAAGCCGATTGGTGTTCCTGAATCGCGGCATAAGGGCAGACTGGATGGAAAAGGCACGCTAGGAGGGGAACAAATAATATGTATGGACGCACATTCTCTCACTGAAGCACACTACACAGTTCTACAGAATTCCGCCTTGGTGGCTCCGTATATGGATGAACACAAGAATTTGCTACGCTCCAAACACCCGGAGGAGTCTGATGACTGGATTACACGTGAACAAACCAGGAGTTTCGCCTGCTGGTTGTAGACACGTACCATGCATGACACCTCTATTGAAGATGACATGTACTTGCTGTCCCAGTTACCATCTTCGAATATAATGACTTTCAAAGGGTACGAGATAAATGGTAATACATTTTACACGATCGCCCAAGATAAGAAGAGCACCAACCAAAACAGTGGTGTCCGCTTTGATGCAGAAACCAAGACGGGAAAGGAAACAAATTATGGTTATATACAGGACATATGGGAACTTGACTATCGACGTGGTTTAAAGGTCCCTTTGTTTCGGTGCAAATGGGTCAATATGACACGAGGCAGGGTAACGGAAGACCCGCAGTACGGAATGACAACAGTGGATCTCAACAATCTTGCGTATGCAGACGAACCATTCGTCCTAGCCAATGATGTGGCACAGGTTTTCTATGTGAAGGACATGTCTACCAAGCCAAGAAAAAGAAAAGATAAGGAAGCGAATGCATCGTACGATGAGCCAAAGCGGCACATAGTTCTTTCTGGGAAGAGAAACATCGTGGGAGTGGATGACAAGACAGACAAGTCAGAAGATTATGAAAAGTTTGATGAAATTGCTCCATTCACAGTGAGTATTGACCCGAGCATCCCGTTAAATGATGAAGATTTTCCATGGTTACGGCGCAAAGGGACACACGCGAAGAAAAAGTTTCACACCCAAAGATCTGGGATGTGATCGACTTCACTAGATATCATCACTTTCTTCTGTGTTTCGCACCGAGAGGGGAATCTCTGTAATAGTTAGGGTAGTTATGTGTTTTTGCATTTGAAACGCGAAGAAATTTTATGTGCAAACAAATTCTTTCATGCCTTTACTGATTTTTAAAGTTAAGTTATTCACCAACTAGTGATTCACACTAATTTCAAATAATTCAAAATTTAAACTATTCAAATTTGAAAACTACGGGCACTAACAGAAAGTTTGTAATTTTTTGTACCTAAAATAAAAATGTTCACAAAGAAACTCTAAATACACAAAAAACAACACAAAAATAAATAAAGCAAAAAAATAATTAAAAAAGCCCTAACAGAAAGTTTGTAATTTTTTGTACCTAAAACAAAAATGTTCACAAAGAAACTCTAAATACACAAAAAAAAACAACACAAAAATAAATAAAGCAAAAAATAAAATAAAAATAAGCCCGCCTACTAGGCCAGAGCGGCCTGCATACGACTAGAAACACAACCTGTAGTTGGGCCAGGATGCAGGCCCGCAAAGGCCAAGTGGGCCCACAAGGCTGCAAAGAACACGTAGGCCTAGTAAGCCTGCTTTGGAGAGGAGCTCGAGAGAGTGACCGCACGGGGCTTTATAAACCAGTGCGGTCGCCCCTCGGCTAGCGAGGTGGGACTAAACTTGCCGCACCGCACCTGCGCCAGCGCACCCCCTTTAGTACCGGGGCGTGGCACAAACCGGTACTAAAGGGGGGGCCTTTAGTACCGGTTTGTGCCACCACCCGGTACTAAAGGGGGTCGCTTCCCGCCACTTGGCCTGGCCAAAACAGGCCTTTAGTACCGGTTGGTGGCTCCAACCGGTACTAAAGGTGCCTTCTATATATACAACAGCTACGAAAATTTCAGTTTCCCTCTCTGTTCGTTCCTCTGTTTCCGTCTCCGTCGCCGTCGCTGCCGCCCTCGATCATCTCCGTCGCCGCTCGTCTCCATCGCCGCCCCCGTCCCCGTCGCCGCCCCCATCCCCGTCGCCGCCCTTGTCTCCGTCGCCGCCCCGGGCCCGTCCCCGTCGCGCCGTCCTCGCCGTCGCCTCGCCGTCGCCTCGTCGTCCTCATCGCCTCGCCGTCGCCTCGTCGTCGCCTCGCCTCGCCGTCGCCCGCTGTGAGCCCTCCCCGAGCCCGTACACACACAAAAGCATGTTTAATTAATTTAGAAAATTAGTCTTTAATTAGTTTAGATTATTTAGATTATTATTTTGTATGTTTAATTAGTTTAGATAATTAGTGTTTAATTAGTACACACACACACACGTATTTTGTATTTTTAATTAGTTTAGATTATTTAGATTATTATTTTTTCACTATTATATATGTATGAATGCATGTTAATTAGATGGATATAATTAGTGTTTAATCAGTTAGAAATTAGTGTTATATAGAAATGTTAGAAATTAGTGTTATATAGAAATGTTAGAAATGTTAGAAATTTTAGTGTTATTTAGATTATTTAGATTAGCATAATTAGTGTTATATAGAAATGTTAGAAATTTTAGTTATCAAAATCCAATCATTAAAAAATTGTTAATTTTTGCGGGCATATAGCTAGTATTTGTTCTCGACGATGCCCGGCCCGCATCCTCGCCGTCGACCCGTCCGCGATGACGTCCAGCCGACCCATGTCCGGGACTGGGCTCCGCCGGGCAGGCACTGGGAGGTGCTGCTTGGAGGGGAGCGCCGCTTGATGAGGAACCCGGCCCCGGGTCCCGTCGTCGACCCTGATCTCGTTTGGTGGCGTTCGCGTGGGCCAGTTTCGGTGCGGAGGGACCCGGCCCCGCCGGAGGTGGTACGTCGCCGTGTCAGGGAGGAGGACGAGCACATCCATCGCTACATGGTTGCGTTAGAGGGCGGCAGGTTCTCCAATACCTGGCAGTATCTTCGGGGATCTCACTTCAGCTATGATCCTATGAGGGTTCCTTCTCTTTGGGTGTCCACCGCCCGCGCCGCGGGAACCGCGAGTGTCCTAGATTCTTCTGTCGTATTCGATCTTTAATTAGCTAGCCAGTGATGTACTATTCAATATTATATATTATTCGAGACGATGTGTTCGAGATTATATCTATTATTCTAGACGAAGTATTCGAGATTATATCTATTATTCGAGACGATGTAATTTGAATACCAAATTGTCTTATATTTCTTTTGAATTAGTTAAATAAAAGCTATGGCAGACAATACCGATAGAGAGGGAGAACAGACCATGTTCGATATGATACGCGGGCCAAATGATGATCAGAATGAAGAATATTATGACGGCTCCGAATTTCTAAACAACACCGGAGAGGGTGATATGATATTCGATCGCGACGACCGAATTGATGAAGTCATGAACTACGATTATGACGATGACGAAGAACATGTTGATCCTGAAACAACAAAGACCGGCGAGGTATATATATTTATATAAGGAGGTATCTGGTGATCATCACATGTTTTAAATGACTTGAAGATATATTAACGAATCGATCTTTGTTCTTTCAGCCATCCGGATCGAGCAAATCTTCAGGCAAAAGGACGAAACGAGGCCCGAACAAAAAGTTGAAGGAGGGCGTAAAGTACAATATCGAGGCAGTCAGACCTAATGGCGAACCATTAGCACCTAAGAAGATTGCGGACAAGTTCATTCGTCAGTGCGGAGTTCTTGTGAAGGACCAACTCCCGATCTCCCTTCAAGAATGGAGAGAGCCAGCAAAAGACAAAAGACAAAAAGGCAAAGAGGACGCTGCTCCATGTTCAGATGTTACTTTTGTCAACAAGAATCAAAAAGATCTGCTTTGGGATACTCTCATGGAACATTTCACCCTACCAGATCATTTCACAAAAGCAGATGTGCAGAAAGTCAAGGACGCTACTCTTAGGAAGATGGCGGTTGCATTCAAGAACCACAAGAATCGTGAATGGGACAAGTACGTCAAGGGAGGAAGGAAGACTCCAGTATTCGAGGGAACACTAGAGAACCAACATGCTCATTGGGACGATTTCATGAAATTCAAGGATTCGGAATTAGCTAAGGAACGGTCGAGAATATACAAGAAGAATGTCGAAAAAAAGGATAAGTTCCATAAGCTGGGGCCAGGTGGCTATGCGGTGGCAATGCCTAAGTGGGATAAGTCTGAGAAAGAGATGGAGGATGCAGGTGCCACTCCGGTTACTAAGAGCTGGCCCCCCAGGGTCAGGACTTGGTTCTATGCGCATGGGGGGGAGTTGGACCCGAAGACAGGCAATGTTTCGACGAGGGCAAGTCTGAAGGGAGCCGACGATGCGATACTTGTTGCAATAGAAGAGGCACGATCGGGGTTCTAGCCCAACAGAGAGAACAACGAGCTTACGCGTGCCCTGGGAAATCCTGAACACCCGGGAAGAACACGAGGCAAGGGCGCTATTCCGTGGTATGAGGGGTTCTCATACTGGAACACCGACTATAGAACCCGTGCGAGAAAGAAGATTGCGGAGGAGAAGAAGAGGAAGATGGAGGAGGAGCAGAGGAAGCGGGACTATGAACGCCTTCAAGGCCTAGAAGCAAGTCAAGCGGAATTGGTAGTCAAATTCCAGCGGCAGCAGGAGCAGATCGACTCACTTACCCAGCAAAGGGGGTCTCAGCAGCTGCAGCAGCTAGCGAATGATCCAGCATTGGATAGCACCGCCCCATCCATGCCGAGAAGCAGTGTGGGTTCCGCCCCGGACGATGCAATGCTGGGTAGATACCCCGTGGATGACATCACGGAGAACACTAGCTGCGAGCTACACGTCAAAATGAAGAACATATCCATGAAGGTGGCGGACGCCGTTGCTTTTACAAATCCCCCCGAGGAAACCTTCCACTGCAACCCGATTCCAGTGGGCTATGCTCGTGTCTTGGTTGATGAGGTGGTGGACCCATATTCGGAGCTAGAGCTTGACTATCCTGGAGGTGACGAAGAGCGCTTTCTCGGAGACGCCAATCATCGTATCATCCTATGGAAAAAGGATTACATCATCATTCGAAGGCCACCGACACCGCGTCAGCCGACTCCTCGTCGAAGTCCGCCACCGAGTCAGCAGTCTCCCGCTCCTGGAAGTCCACCAAGTCCGGCAAAGTGTCAGGCCACTCCTCCTCCAAGTCCGGCAAAGTGTCAGGCCACTCCTCCTCCTCCAAGTCCGCCACAGCATCAGACATCCGCTCCTCCTCCAAGTCCGGCACAACCTCAGGCCACTCCTCCTCCAAGTCCGGCACAGCTTCAGGCGGCCACTCCTCCTCGTCCAACTCAGCCCCGTCAGCCGTCTCCACCGCCTCAGCAATCACAAAAGAGACACCCCGCAGCTATGGTGCGTAGGCGGTACGAGTCGAGGTAGTACAGGAAGTACTGGCAGAGGCAAGCGATATAAATATGGTCCAAGCCTCACGCCTCTTCCGCAGAGGGCTTATGACAGGTCCGAGGAGGAAATCGCAACCATATCGAAGTCCGAGGTGGAAGCCCATTTTGCACCAAAACCGCCACCGCCGCCAAGGGAGAAAGTGCCTGAGGAAACGATTGACCACTTCATTCGTATGGCTCAACCACCAGCTCCCAAGCCTGTTGACACAGACTATGAGCGCCACATCAAGAAGTTAAATCGAGCACGTCTACGTAAGGAGGCGAGCCCAGGATCGAGCAAACAAGAAGGAGCTGTCAAAAAATGCGGGAAAACCATTCCCCAGCTGGGAGAACAGGCGGCGCAATCGATCCCCTCGCTTGTTGTGCCAACAACACGTGACAGTACGCGCGCCCAATATTATTGTGGGCAAACAGTTTACGTTCCTGAGGTGGGTAATGTGGTAATAACGGAGGAGCATATAATGCAGGCTGAAGTTCTCAAAATCACTGTTGGACAACTCCTCGACATCGAGCCCATGCCTGTGCTTAGAGAGGATGAAATAAAATGGAAATATGTCCGGGGCCAACCTTTGGTCGATCCACACAAGGTCAAGAACCTCCCAACGAGAATGTATGAATTGCACGAATGGTACATGAACATTACCAAGATTTCCGATCGATTGTCCCTCATGGTGAATGTCAAGAAGGAGCATTACTACCATGAGAAAGCTGTGTCCGTTGAGTATTCTGAACTGTTTCAGTTATACAATCAAGACGCACTCGACAAATCTATCGTCAGTTGCTATTGTCTATAAGTGATTTCTTTCTGTAATTTAAGTCTCAAGCTAGCTGTAGTGATCCTTTTGATCAATCATTACCTGTAATTATCCTCACTATATTCTTTTATGTGGTATTATATGCAGGATGAAGATGTATGAAATGAGAAAAGGTGGACGCTATGGCATTGGGTTCATTGACCCAAACACCATTAATGAATACACATGGAAAATAGATGCACGTCATCAAAAGGCCGTAGAGGACAGCATGCTAGAGTTCTTGAAGCGCCTCAAATACAATGAAGATATACTACTTCCTTACAACTTCCAGTGAGTCACACTGTCTTGTACGACAAATTCTCTGTTTTTGCCTACTAACTAGCTACATGTTTTTGCTTACATATGCCCACTTAATTAAGACATGCAAACGTGTGTGCATGCAGATTTCACTGGGTCTTGTGTATCATTAAAGTTGACGCCGGAACAGTTGAAATACTAGACTCACTACTCAAAAAAAACTGACTATAACATCTTGTTTGGGATAGTTAACAGGTAATTTCAATCATTATTAACTATATATCTTGGCCTATTTAGTTCGTCATTTCATGATATGAACTATTTAATAACCCCTTTATTCATTTTCTTTGTCGGCGGGCAGGGCTTGGGCAAGGTTCATCAGCGTCACGGAAGTCGAATGGAAACAAAAGCTTCAATGGGGAAGACCCAAGGTAAGTAATAAAGTAGTACTAGCTAGATAGCTAGCTGCCATCTCTTTAATTATCATGCTTGATTAATTATTATCTGATCTAATTCCATTCTCGTAAAGGCCCTAAAGCAGGCGCAGGGGACTGATCTGTGTGCATTCTGTGTTTGCGAGAACATTCGCATGATGGCATCCGAAAGGAGTAGATCTCAAAGACAGGAATGGGTACGCTTGTCAAAACACTGTTCACAATTTTTACACCATTATCGATATCTAGTCACACAACTAATACACATGCATATTGATCTCCTTCTTAACAGTTCAGAGAGGTGCGGGAGAAGCTCCTAGAAACGGAGCGCGTAGAAGCACTTCAACAGGAAATAGCGGGATTTTTGCTCGACCAGGTCATAAATCCGAAGGGAGAATACTATTACCCGCTACCGCCCTCATGAAAACCACTTCCAATTGTCATCGTGCTCCGAAGGCACCAATTAGGCTAATGCCACTGGCTCCGAAGGCAACATGCATATGTAGGAGAAATTGTATATAGCTATACATGTGTGTATGTGTGAATTAATTAATATGATGGTTTGTGAGACATTGATGATATATATATGCATGATTGGTTCTACTAGAAATTCTATATATATATATATATATATATGTATATATATATAACGTGTACAATGTGTAGTATCGTAAAATACCAGCAAACGAAAAAGAATTAAAATGGAAACACAAAATTAAATGAAAAAGAAATCATAAAACTAAAAACCCCCCAAACCTTATAGTATTGGTTGGTCTTACCAACCGGTACTAAAGGGCTCCAGGCCCCTGGAGCTGGCTCGTGCCACGTGGTTTCCCTTTAGCACCGGTTCGTGCTGAACCGGTACTAAAGGGGGGGGCCTTTAATGCCCACACTTTAGTGCCGGTTACGGAACCGACACTAAAGGGCCTTACGAACCGGTGCTATTGCCCGGTTCTGCACTAGTGGATTTTCCTACCCTATGAACCAAATGAGGCCTGAATGTATCCATGTCGACTAAGCCTACAATTTTAGGAGCTTGGGCTATTGGCCGATCGAGGACGGATAAGTATAAGCGTACCACGAGCTCATCAGTCCCAACGTTTCTCTTCAGTGAGTGTTTTGCAAGTACTATAGCTCGCACAGTAGCTAGCCTACTAACACCAAGAATCATCAAACAAGCCCTACTGATATGATAAATAGTTCAAACTTACATCTAAGCATGCCACATATTACATCAAGGGTAATGATAACTTTAGTTTGCATGAGATTAGGGAAACATGAAAAAACAATAAAGGAAAAAGCTTCCATCCCCTATCAACTAAAGTTGCCATCCCTACGAACTAGAGTTGCAATGTCAAAATGTTCGGGATGACTGCTCAAATCCCGAACGTTTAGGAGTTATTTGATTCCTACATCAAAAGCTGGTGATGATACATCTGTTTCCATAACTCGGAGAGGGTTCGCATGATTCACTACCAAACAAAAGTAGCAAGTATCACCCAGACAAGAAAGTGCACTAGCCCTAAGATGGTTTCATAACACGCATCGTTCTGGTAATTAAACACAAGGCAATGCAAACTACCCTGAAGGATTAGCGCAACCAACTATTTCTTGTCATCCATCTCTCGGGCAATGACCACAACATGGACAGCGGCATGGGAATTGATCTTTGGGGCAATGTCCACAAGACTGTCCGCGACATCGGAATCAATCTCTAGGACAATGTCCACAGGATGGACAGTGGCATCGGAATCGATCTCCGGGGCGATGTGAACAGGATGGACCGCGACATCGATAATGATCTCTGAGGCGTTGTCCATAGGACGGGCCGCGACATCGGAATCATCAAGGAGGTCCACTAGCACCTGCACAACCCTAACATATTAGCAAGCACATTGCAAATAATCAAAAACCAGAACTGTGGTAAGCCATTATTTTTTACCTTGTGCACCTCACCGGGGGATCCCATCCCTCCGGGGGCCATCTCCTCGTCCTCGATAGGGGCCATCACCTTTCCAGGGGAATATTGCTTCTCAATGGCGACTATCTCCTCAAACTAGGCCTTGAGCCACGCATAGGTGGACATTAGAGTTTCTGGGGTAGGTATGGTGGGGCCTTTGTAGTTCTTCCAAATTTGTTTGAGGATTCGTCCACCAACGTCGTCAACTCTTTGGCAAGTCCTTGTTTCCTGGAGTTCTTCATCTCCATGGGTTGGCCCGCCAACATGGTCAACTCGTTGGTCGATCCTCGCTTCCTCGAGATCGCTGTCTCCAGTGGGTTGTCCGCCGGCAACTCTTTGCCTAGTGGTCCAGGATCCATCAATGAACTGACAAACAAAAAGCAATCGAAAGGAAACCATAATCGCAATGAAAACGGGAAAATAATAGGCTGTGAGAATTGGTCGATGCTTCCCAAAAAGAAGATTCTTGGAATGAGAATATAGCAGCATCACTGATTTTCCCACCTTTCCTTCGTCGGTACAGAAGAAAAATGGCAGAAGTGAGTAGCCTAGAGTGAGGTTTTCTTCAAGAAAGGGGAGAAAGGGCTTCAACAAGAGTTCCAGTGAAATGATGGTTGCTTCGTCCAGTCCAACTTTGAGGCCACTTTACCACTGCTGGTAAAGGTGTGGGTTTTGTGATATGACGTGTCATGATAGCCACACTGGGGTGACCGATGAGTCTAGACTGTAGCACCTCGTTATGATTTGGTGGATGGCATGCGGGTCCGGATGCTTTGATGTCCTGCATGTAAATAGAGCGGCTAGTTATACAGGAGTGCTCAATATTGTGCACCGCGACCAAGACGGAGAGGAAAACGAGAGAACTATGTAATTAATGCATGAGTTTAATTAGGGTAGTTTTGTAAAGTAAGAGATACATTCCTCCAATCACAAAATACCTTGGTTGATGAGATTTGAGATTTGAGCCCTATAAACCGGAAGGGAGGGAGTACTGCACGCGGTGTAGTCTTGTCACTTGTTGAAATCTCTAGAAAGGCAAATACTCCTTTCCGGTTTACAGGGCTATACTAGCAAGTACTAGTACTACAATAGTGGGATCAAATAGCAATTTTGTCTCATGCAAGATCCTGGCTATATGCGTGCTCCAAGGCACCGCACCACGCCCCACCCCAACATAAAGACTGGCACGCGAGCGTTTGCAACTGCCACGTTCGCGTTGCGCTTGGCTCTTCGCCTCTTCGAGAAGACGAACAATGATGTTACTACTACTTCTAAAGTATCGAATCCACTGTTGCATGTCCGTCCACCTCATGCGGGAGGGATAGCTTGTAGCGAAAGCTCCTACTAGTCCTGCCAGCCACCACGCTCATGCACGAGGGAGGGATGCAGCTTCATTGACTTACTGCTCCTGCCTTTGCATCAATGATAGGAGGGCCCAACAGGTGGGTGGCCCACCTGTCATGCAGCCGAAGGCAGGTGCACTTAAGGCACCGGAGCTTAGTCCGTGAGGGAGAGGGCGTTGTAGTAATCAAACTTCTCGATCTTGTATGAGGGCGTTGTAGTAATCAAACTTCTCGGTCTTGTACGAGTTGACGCGACACATCAAGGCGCTGCACTCGATATATTTCAATAATTATGCAACACATCAAAGTACTGCACTCGATATAAGTCTTTTTAGACATTTCAAATGGACTACAACATACCGATGTATGTAGACATATTTTAGGGTGTAGATTCACTCATTTTGCTTCATATGTAGTCACTTGTTGCAATCTCTAAAAAGAATTATATTTGGAAACAGAGGGAGTACAACGCATGCATGCATGCCGTGACTTTCCTTTTGATACTTGCATGTGTTGATTTGATGCACCTTGCCAAATTTTGACTATAAATTTACCTAACCAAATGTTCATGCATGTCATAAAAAATACGGGGCTGTTTGGATTGCGACTATGTTTGTATTATGTTGCCACATTATTTTTCCCACACTTGCATAACTTGAGTTGCTCAAATTGTTAGACACACTTTGGCTTGCCTAAGGGAATCTTGCCACACTTTTTGTGACTATGACATGTGGGGTTCACTGCTAATAAAAAAATTCTCTTCTTAGGTGTGGCTAATAAGAAAGACTTATATTTAGGAACGGAGGGAGTAGAAAATATAAATAACAATGCATGTTGGGGCAACCCACGTTTACGATAATTTTAGCTGTGTGCTTGTTCACAATTTTTACGAGGGGGTGGTTGTTGATTTAATGGAGGGACCTGTACGAGACTTGAACGATACAAAGTGTGACCTGGCACACCGTAACACAACTTGGAATAAGCGGGTAGCTATCTGAAAAACAAACAACAACTAAAAAAATGACGACCTGGCACATAGTACACAATTTTAAATGATTTTTTTGATGGAGTGAAAAAGGAAAACTACACCACTATATATATATAGGTCGGAGCCTTTGGGCTTGCTTGCTAGGGTTGCTCTATTCACACACTCTCATCCTCTCCAGATCTAAAAAAGATAGCGGTGCTAACACTGTCTTTATCCCTCAAAAAACATTGTCTTTCTATCCTCACCGCTGCTTACAGATCCAGACGTATCCCCCTCCGCCAGTGAAGGGGAGGAGGGGCAGTGTTTAGGCCATCGTCGACAGCGAGGGAGAAGACCCACTGTCGGCCGCACCGTTATCTCTGGCTAAGCGCCGGTGCAGGAGGTCCTCCGGTCCCTTCGTTGTTTCCCTAGTGTGGGCGGATCCGGCCTCCCGCCGCCCACATATCCACATTCCAACGACCTTCAGGTATATCTTCCTTCGAAACAACCTTAGCTCTACTTCTATGACGCCCCCGATTCAATCGTACACTAATCATGCACGCAAACGTGTACGATCAAGATCAGGAACTCACAGGAAGATATCACAACACAACTCTAAAACATAAATAAGTCATACAAGCATCATAATACAAGCCAGGGGACTCGAGGGCTCGAATACAAGTGCTCGATCATAGACGATTCAGCGGAAGCAACAATATCTGAGTACAGACATAAGTTAAACAAGTTTGCCTTAAGAAGGCTAGCACAAACTCGGATACAGATCGAAAGAGGTGCAGGCCTCCTGCCTGGGATCCTCCTAAACTACTCTTGGTCGTTGTCAGCGGCCTGCACATAGTAGTAGGCACCTCCAGAGTAGTAGTCGTCGTCGATGGTGGCGTCTGGATCCTGGGCTCCAACGTCTGGTTGCAGCATCCGAGAAGAAGAGGAAAACAGGGGAAAAGAGGGAGCAAAGCAACCATGAGTACTCATCCAAAGTACTCGCAAGAAAGGAGCTACACTACATATGCATGGGTATATGTGTAAGGAGGCAATATGAGTGGACTGAACTGCAGAATGCCAGAATAAGAGGGGGATAGCTAGTCCTATCGAAGACTATGCTTCTGGCAGCCTCCGTCTTGCAGCATGTAGAAGAGAGTAGAGTTGAGTCCTCCAAGTAGCATCGCATAGCATAATCCTACCCGACGATCCTCCCCTCGTCGCCCTGTGGAAAAGCGATCACCGGGTTGTCTACGGAACTTGTCTGGGTGTGTTTTATTTAAGTATCCGGTTCTAGTTGTCATAAGGTCAAGGTACAACTCCGGGTCGTCCTTTTACCGAGGGACACAACTATTCGAATAGATAAACTTCCTTGCAGGGGTGCACCACATAACCCAACACGCTCGATCCCATTTGGCCGGACACACTTTCCTGGGTCATGCCCGGCCTCGGAAGATCAACACGTCGCAGCCCCACCTAGGCACAACAGAGAGGTCAGCACGCCGGTCTAAATCCTATGCGCATAGGGGTCTGGGCCCATTGCCCATTGCACACCTACATGTTGCGTGGGCGGCCGGAAGCAGACCTAGCCCCCTTAATACAAGAGCAGGCTTACGGTCCAATCCGGCGCGCGTCGCTTAGTCGCTGACGTCACGAAGGCTTCGGCTGATACCATGACGTCGAGTGCCCATACCTTTCCCGCGTAGTTGGTTAGTGCATATAGGCCAGTGGCCAGACTCAGATCAAATACCAAGATCTCGTTAAGCGTGTTATTTTGAAGTAACGCGGACGCTGACCAGGGCCAGGGCCACCTCTCTCCTAGGTGGTCTCAACCTGCCCTATCGCTCTGCCACATAGTAACAGTCTGGGGCCGTCGAGAACCCAGGACCACCTCTACCGGGATGGAGCCACCTGTCCTTTCAGCCCCCACATCGGAATCACTTGCGGGTACTCAACGAGCCAACCCGACTTTAGTCACCATCTGTATAGTATGTAGATCACCTCCCGAGTGAGCACAGCCCGATAGTATAGCAAGGCAGACTGACAAGAATGTAGGGCCAATGATGATAAACTAGCATCCTATACTAAGCATTTAGGATTGCGGGTAAGGTATCAACAACTGTAGTAACAATGACAGGCTATGCAACAGAATAGGATCAATCGAAACAGTAACATGCTATACTACTCTAATGCAAGCAGTAGAGAGAAGAATAGGCGATATCTGGTGATCAAGGGGGGGCTTGCCTGGTTGCTCTGGCAAGAAGGGGTCGTCAACATCGTAGTCGAACTGGGCAGTAGCAGCATCGGTCTCATAGTCTACCGGAGAGAAGAGGGGGAGAAACAGTAAATACAATGCAAACATAAGCATGACGATGCATGACATGACAATGAGCGGTGTTAGGTGTGCCCTAACACGGTAGTAGGTGATACCAGTGAAAGGGGGAAACATCCGGGAAAGTATCCCCGGTGTTCCGTGTTTTCGGACAGATGAACCCGAGGGGGGATGTTGCGTGTTTGCTATGCTAGGGATGTGTGGCGGACGAACGGGCTGCATATCAAAATTTGTCTCGTCGTTCTGAGCAACTTTCATGTAGAAAGTATTTTCATCTGAGCTACGGTTTATTTTATATGATTTTCTAAAGTTTTAAATCATTTTTAGAATTTATTTAATTAATTTAATTCAACATTATCCAGAATAGTGCATGTTGATGTCATCATGACGTCAGCAGTCAACAGAGGTGTTGACTAGTCAAACTGACATGTGGGTCCAGTGGGACCCACCTGTCATACTATATTTAGGTTAATTAGGGTTTAGCTAAACTAATTACTGTTTAATTAAACTAACAAGTTAACCAGATTAATTAAATAGGATTAATGTACTTAATTAATTCACTAATTAATTAATTACTAATTTATTTATTTAAATTTTTTTCTTTTCTTTTAAATCGTTCTAGGGGTGTGGGCCTTGACTGTCAATGGGTCAAAGGCCCTAGCGGGTGCGGGCATTGGGTAATACCCGGATCAGGCGATGGGCGCCAGCGGGAAGTGGGCGCCCGAACGGGCAAAACCATGGCGTGAGCGGGTGGCTCGCCGGAGCCCCGCCACGGACGGCGCCGGCGGAGGGCGGCGGGTCGGCGAGCGGCGGTGATGCTGGGCAGCGCACCGGGGGGGGGGGCTATGGACGAAGCCAAGACAGCGGTGGCGTGGGCGCATGGTGGCAGCGGCGTGGTCGGCCCCGACCGACATGCAGGGAGTGAGCGGAGCGCCGAAGTGCGAGGGGCGTGGGGAGAGCGCGTGAGTGGCATGGCGCGCATGACCAAGGGGTGGCGCGACTGGTGGTCAAGGGGGCGCAGGCACGCGGGCCGGTGAGGCCGCAGGCGAGCACGGGGGCGCGCAGGTGCGGGACGGCGGGCACGGCGACGTCGAAACGAGGAAGGGGAGTGCGAGGAGAGGGAGGTGCTCACGGCGGGGCCGTAGGGGAATGTGAGCGGGCTCGACGGAGGCCTTCGGGGAGGAGGTCGGTGACTCGAGCAGTGGTGTTACCCCGGCGGAAGAGCTCTGGTGGGGTTGAGGCAGAAGAGCTCCGGTGGGGTTGCCCCGGCGACGGCAAAGGCGGGGTGGTTCTCCATGCGACGGCGGTTGGCGGTGGTGACGGCGAAGGGTCACGGCAACGGGGTCGGGACGCCGTTTTCCTCGATCTAGATCGAGGGCAGAGGAGGTCGCGGGGGAGTGGACCGAGAGGGGGAAGTGGGGAAGGGATCGGGCTAGGGTTTCGGGTGCGTGGGGGGTTAGACAGCCGGGTTGGGCCGGCTGGGTCATGTGGCTGGCCAACTGGGCATGTTTGTCTAGTTGGCCAGGGGGGTCCTCTTTGTTTTTGTTTTTGTTTGTTCTTTTTTTATGTTTTCCTTTTCTTAATTTTCTTTTATTTCTTATCTGTTTTATTTTAGTACAGTTTAGCACAGAAATAAAATAGTTTTGAAATTTGCTTATTATTTTAAAAGCAATTGAATAACTGTTTTGTCACAGTTTAATTATTATGGTGCATTTAAACACTTTATAAAGTGTGGTTTCTCCACCAATATTACAAATGATTGATTTGCCACACTAGAACATTTTAGTTTTGACATTTGAATACTTTTATTGTTTGCCTTTAATTAAATTTTGAACTTGTTTCGGTTTTGAACTTTTCAGAGTTTATCATCAGTAACCGAGGTGACGTGGCATCATTAGCGGGGGATCACTGTAGCTTAACTATCTGGGTGTCACAACTTCCCTAGCTCGCTAAGTCGCTGCATGTGCATCATTTTCTACCTCTCAGTCTCTCTCGATCGGATGGTCCAACGCCACCTATTTTTTTCTTCTGTTGTTAGAGATAAAGCTACTTCATGGAGTCGAATCTTGTACTTGGTTCAAACAAGAAATAAAGTGGGGGTGGGGGAATTTAGTATGTACATTGGACTTGGTACAAACAAGAAGGAAAGGGGGTGAAAGTAGTACAGACTGGTTGTCGAACCGGGCTCTTGGTCGAAAAGGGAAATATAGGGGTAACGTTGTACACAGTGGTATGACTAGGACTAGATTTGCTATCCACACAAACAAGTAGGTGGCTAGAGTGAACAAAAATGGGACCAACCCAGATATGTTTCTTGGATGTTTGTTTCACGGGGGAACAAACTATAAATCACAACTATATGCCCCTGTTTAGGTACATGGTTTTGGACTGCTGGTGCACTCACTGTCCCATGCCCTTATACCAAATATTTAGTTGTTCTTAATCCAATGCCCCTGGTAAAATGAAGCCATGTCACTGTTATAAGACATGACAAGTTTAGCCAAATGTTTTTTCTTGTAATTGTTTGAGACTCTAACTGTTTCCTTTGTAGCTTTTTGTGCAAACAGGGATATCCATTTCACTGGTTGCTATTGTGACCTTCTGGTGCGCTGCACAAAGCACTTCTTAAAAGAAGTGACTTTTGTGTTGTTTAACTGGAATGTCAGAATGGAATAGTTGGTTCATTTCGGTGGAACTGCACAAAGGGAGATCTGTGTTCCAATCCTCATCATCTATATTGGCACCATAACCTTCCTTTAGGTAAGAATGATATTTAATGCATGTGTTCATCTCTATTTTGCGACTGCCATGAGAAAATAATGCTATTTTTTACTAGTACACTTGTACTCCCTCACTAACAAAACCAATTCTGAAATAGAAGGCTAATCACGTACTTGGTTTCACCAACTGGTGAGGAGAAAGAGAAATAAAGCATGAAGAGGAAGAAGAAGAAGAATAAACAGTGCCAAGGTGATCTTGCTGAAGCCAGAGGCCTCAGTCGAGGCCATTCAAGGGCTCCGACAACGACTACCTTACATGTGAGATGATCCTCTAGGGAGCCCTTCCACTTCTGCTGTCTCACTTAATTAATTAGGAGTACTTAAGTACCACTAACTTGTTGCTGCCTAATTTTCCTGTCAGAGTTAAACAAATCTTTAGTAGCACCCTATGCTGAATCATGTATGTGTGTATGTTTGTTTATGGAGGTGAATCGTGATGGAGCAGGGAGGGAATATTATTAGTGTCATGACATAATAGTGCTATTGTTTTGCATGTCAATTTATTGCCATTGGTTCAATGAGGCAATGTTTTGTGTATTGTCCATCATGAATTTGATGCTACTGTTAGAGTAATATGCTAATGTCTTTCTATCCTTTCTCACTAAGCTAATGAAGGTTTCACCTTGTTCCTACTTGTGCAAACAGGGATCATGTTGTGCCAATCATACATTTTAGTGGAACTACACAAGACAATACAATGAACTATGTCCCAACCAGTGCTTTAACTCTGCTGGATGTTCTTGATAATCTTTCGATATAATCTCAGCACTGGTAAACAAGAGTGATTTCAACCATACATTTGAAGTGCACAAAAATATATACTATTGAGTGATTCGAGTGAGTGCTTTATCATCTCTTATAGGACTACATGAATAAGCTTTTTTCCTCAGGTTGGTACGGGCCTAAGGCCTTCATCAATATAAGTTTGATGTCATCTTTATTTGTATCGTGCTGCTGTCATGAGAAACTCTTTTATCTTTGCACGTTAAAGTTTTGCAACCCATGATACACGGCAATGCTTTGAGTGTTGAGCTAATTGGCACTGATTAAACAAACTAAACCTCTCTTTAAGCAAGACTACTATGTTGCTAACTTTACCTATCTTATCTTATATTTACTAATTGGAGGCACCTTTCATGACGTCTCATTAATCCACATCATCAAAATTAATTAAACCATTAGATTATAGAATATACGATCCGGATAAAAGGAAAACTAGCGTAACGCAGATGATGCCTTCCTATTGAAAAATGCATCTGGCACGTTCAAGTCCAATGTTAGTTAAGAAAAGGCTCACGCACAAAATATAAGGAAAGCCTCACGTGATCCTCAACAAAAAAAAGGGAAAGCCTAACGTTAAAGAAAAGTCCTATGGGAAGACGCATCTAACAAGTCCATGTACAGCGTTAGTGAAAAAAAAAGAAGGAAGCCTCACGTACAAGATAAAAGGAATGCCTCTCGTAAAATACAAGGAAAGCGTCCAGCAGTTCCCACAAATTAAGAAAGAATCTCCCGTTAAAAATTACATGACGTCTCATTAATGCACAACATCAAAATTAATTAATACACGTACAAAAATCAAAATTAGTTCTAAAAAATCGCGTTCAATTGTAAGATTTACCATCAGTATAGAAGGAAAAAGCGTGTAGCACAGATTATCATGTATGTAGAGAAATACATCTCACATGTCCAGTGCAACGTTACTGAAAAAAGGTTTACCTAAAAATAAAAAAATAAAATCTCGACGATTATAAAACGGAAAGACTTTACCTGTTCCCACAAACTAAGGAGGAAAACCCCCATTAAAAACACCGGCGATAAAAGGTCAAATGAAAATCAACCATTCGCTGATTGCCTGTAAAATAAAAATAAGCCTCCATCAATCAAATATTCTTCCCTACGAACGGCAGGTGGTGCGTGGAGTTGATCGAGATTGGCATCTAGATGACACCGGCTGCATGCGGCAAGGAAATACTTGCATCGAGCCAAGACTCAAGACTAAATGATATAAGAGATGAAGAGCCTGAAAGTCAGATTAGAAGTAAGTTAGGTGTTTTTTTTTCATTATTTTATTTTGTGGAATAAAATTATTTTTGAGGAATCAGAAAATCAGACTTTCGTTTTGATTTCTTGGATTGGACATGTTGGGCACTTAATTTATGAATTACTTTTCATTGGCGGAATTTTGTTTGTACAGATAAAAACACGTGGGGCTGCCGATCGGCCACAGTCACGAGTAGTTCATAACATCATTCTTCCATTATATACTCTGTAGTACTACTATTTTATGGCTTTCCGACATAATATCAAATGTAAGAAACAACATTATAAATATCAAAAATTTCCATTATATTGGAAAATAAAAGATATCCCTGTGCTCGAACAAAATTCAGATCAATCTTCCACCTCCATAAGTATTTTTTAAAATTTAAACCAAGTTAGAGTTTGTACTGCATCTTACAGTTCCTAATAAACGATCTAAACAAGGGAGCATGCAGTTCTGCAGACGAAGGTTAATCATCCTTGCTATCATTAATTGTTAGGATAGGATGTGGATGAGAGCTTCTTGCATGAAAAACATAAATAGCATTGGATGGAGCGGCTCGATTAGCTACTCCTGTCTGCTATCAGGCCTGGCTTCATCTGATGTCGCCAGGCGCAAGGTAGTGTTGTCATTTAAGTTGAGTCCACATGCTAAATCAACTCGGCGTTCATTATTATTATTATGCACGCACATATTATTATTCTCTGGACAGCTATACTACTTTGCCTAACATGCATGCTTGCGATAGATGAATTACATGTGGATTCACATGATATTTTGCAGGTGCAGATTGCTAACGCATATTAGTTGTTTATATAGTACGCCTATGCATGTCTTTATTTTGGCCTTATAAGTAAGAAAAAAATATAGCTATTAGATATCTTTTTATACGCATAAATTTCTACAGTAACAAAACAATCTGGATGTATTATGCGCCACAAAGATCTCATATAAACCAAGGATTATCTATGTGATATGGAAACATTCAGGCGCATTAATCATGCATAAAATAAGTTCTTTAAGATTTTTTTCGTACAAACAAGAACTTGAAATCCAAATGATCTATCACACAATTCCCCGCCAATTATAAAAGATTTTGTTTAACTATTTATTGGCTAAGATAAGAACATAAAATACGAATAACCTATGTTCATAGAAAACCATGCATATCCATCATTGTGGTGGATACATATTCTTTATTATCAAATAAAACTTGGTGAAACTGATTCTTTGCTCTCCTATGTTCCCGAAGGAGGACTTCCATTTTAACGTTGTATACCTATATAATCTAATCTACAATAGGGCACCAAATCATATAATCATGAACACATAATCAATGCAAAAATGTTTCATTTGTAACCATTTTTTGTACTACCCCCTTTTCTGTTGATGCGCTCATAGTGCAAGTCACATGAACGAAGGAGGGCATACATAAGTGCTAGACAACATATTAATACTACTACATGCATGACCCTCTCACTCCTTTATGCATGGGTTGATTCTACATTGTGAATCAAAATTTAACGAAATTTAATGTGGGCATAGCCATATTTTCTTATTCCAAGACAACAAGCTTTATATAGGAAATTCTTTAATCTTTCAGATATGCCCTATAAACAGACATGGAAGGAGTATCAATATTAAAAGTGCTAGCCCATGCAGATGCACGGGTTGATGACTAGTTAAGATAATGAGGGTGCTTCTATTTGTTAGAGTATGTTTCATCAAATAGTCTCACTATTACAGTAATCTCATTCTCTCAATATATGTGCCAATAGGGATGCTCGGTTTTGGTGGAACTGCACAAAAACTTTGGGTGCTTCGTTTCCTCGACAGCTTCCGTCCTTTCCTGTTAGTCGCTAATCTGGGTCTGCTTCCTTCCTTTGGTGTCAGTCGCTTCGCTTATCTCGGCTTCCAGTCAAACGAAATAGTAATTGATATGCTACCTCATATAGGTTGGTACTGGTCTTTATCCAGATTATTGTGCTTGTCATGTATTGGTAATTTGGTATTGTGCTACTGTTTGCCGATTTTATAAAGGAGTAACTTGGAGCCTGAACTCGCAGGCAAATCATTGCATTGGGTGGTTTCAGTAGAACTGCACAAAAAGATCAGATGGACAGATACTTATGCCGCTGCTATGTATTCCAAAGTTCACTCAGACAAGCATCAATGTTGACAAGAAGAGGTGCCTATATTCATTCGAGTATCAACCGGCGTCAACCAAATGTCAAACTCCAAGTATTAGGAGAGTGAACGTCAAAAATATTGCTTGGCGCATAGCCCAAAAAAACACAGTGCAGTCTTTTCCCCAACTTGTGCCTTTTGGTTATCGGCAGATATGGTAGCGAACTGTATGGCATGGAGTCTAAAGATTCTAGACAAGTTGGTTGAAGCGTATATTCATCTGGCAATTAATCAGTCTGCACGCCATGGATGCTCCATTTTAGTTGAACTGCACAAAAAATTTGGGTGGTTCATTTTCTCAACCGCCTACTTTCGTATCTGCAATGTAGAATTTTGCCGAGCTACATGACCAAGATGAGCCAGTAAACTAGTTGTATGAAAGTAGTGACCAAGTTTCTCAAACTCCCTCGGCACGAGGCCACTATTTGAGGATAAACCTACAAGCAAAGTTCAGATTGTCTGTGTTGCCTCTTATTTACTCGAAAGTTTACTCGTACAAGCATTAATTTTAGCAAGAAGTACCTCCGACTGAACACCATTTACCAGTATGTACCCTAGGTAATTAAAGTTCGTCCATGGATCATATTGGCTGTGATCTCAATCATTTGGATGCATAAACATACTGAACATGTGTATATCTGAATCTTTTTGTGAATTATCTATGAATATTGTTGTGTGATCTATCAATCATTTGGATGCATAGACATGTTGATTGTGAACGTTGGCTATGAATATGAACGTGACCTGTGAACCTGAGTTTGGTACGAATGTTTATCTTTTCTGTTGTACTTGTGTGTGAACTTGTTAGTATGCCTACTCTAGGATATGTGACGTGTGGGTGTCAACGGCACACCTTCTTTCCGAGAAGAGTTGCACCTGCTTTGTTAGGGTAGCAACGGCGCATCAGCTCTTTTTAATCTTTTTGCTCTGTCTTCCCCCCTCCCCCGCTCAACCCCTCAGCTCTTTTTAATCTCAGTACTGTGTTGTTTTTGGGGCTTGATGAAAACCCGAGTGCTGGTTTCGGTAAGTTGGCCCGCCCAGCAAACGGGTTGCTGGTCCACCACGGTCTGGGAGGCTAAAAATACAAGTTGTATGGTGCAGAGGCAAGTAAAAAAACACCATGGAGAGCCATCCACTGAATAAAAAAATCGCTCCTGATGTTCTTCTTCAGTCGTGCCACCGACCCCCTCTTTAATCCAGTTCACTCGGGGATCTAGCTGGTATCAGTTTTTTCCAGAGGGCGAACAAGTATCCGCTAGGCCTAGATTTTGTATTTTAACATGCATAGCCCACGGCATATGGAGACAGTTGTTTCAACTTATTTTTTGAGGTCCGTGCTGGCTTATGGGCTTTTTTTTAAAGATCGGTAGCCCAATGTATTTTTTTAATAAAACACAGATCTCTGTTCTATATATCTATATATAAGAATAATAATGCTTCGTCCAATTTATGCTTTCCCTTCTAACCACATTATATATATTTACATTATTACTGTTATCATATATTTTATAGAAACTTATATATACATTATAAAAACATGCCACATGTTATTAACTTACAAAAGTAAATGTTTAACAGAAATTGGCAAGGAAAATCTTGGTTGTTTTTGACTCACAGGCAAGGAAAATCCTGGTGATTGTGTACAAAAGCTTGCGAAGATTTTAAAGACCAATGTAATAATAACGCGCTATTTTGAGCAATAACTCACTAATTTGTTAATTTTACACTACTAGGGAAAACTTTGTACACAGAATTTTAGCAGCAGCGCGACACAAAAAGAAGCGCTACTGATAATTAGCAGTAGCGCGGGTAAGGAAAACTCGCTACTGATGCAAATTTAGCAGTAGCGCGTGAGGTCTAAACCGCGCTGCTACAAAAATCGACCGACAGTAACCGCCAACCTAAGTTTACCAGCAGCACGGTGTCACTATGCGCGCTACTGCTAATGCAATAGTAGTAGCGCGCTTTTTACTCACGTCGCTGCTGCTAATTTTGAAATTGGCTACACGGTTGGCCCCGTTTAGCAATAGCCCGTATGAGAAAAGCACGTTGCTGCTATGCTCACTTAACCCCCAAAATCCCCACTCCTCTCTTCATCCCGCCTCTTTTCCTCCAAATCCCCACACTCTCTTCTCCCATCGCGCCATCCTCGCCGCGTCCCTGCGCTCGCCCCCGACACCAACCCCGACTGACCCCGGCGCCGGCTCCGGCCCCGGCCCCGACCCCGGCCCCGACCCCAGCTCTGGCCCCGGCGCTTGCCCACGGCCCTGGCCCTGACCCCGACCCCGGCTCCGGCCCCGGTGCTGGACCCCGACCCCGACCCCTCCCAACCTCGAGCGCCGTCGGGCCTGCACCCTCTATAAGCCCACCACGCTCCTCCTCTCTCTGGTAGCTAGGTTATTTGGTTAATTTACTTAGTTTTTAGTTAGGGCAGATGGTTAATTAGGTATATATTTAGTTATGAATTTAGCTAGGTTTTTTCTTCAAGTTCTATATATTTCTTCCTTTTATATGCAAATTTGAAGTGGACATGTGATATGTGGACATGTGATGTTTTGGACATGACATATTTGGAATTTGTACATGTCATTTGGACATGATGATTATGTGCACGGTAAATGATCTGAGTGGCCTATGTTACGCTGGAATGTTGATTCATTTCTGTTCCGGTGAATTTCAGGCGCTCGATATGTCCATTTTTTTTAGCAAAGGTCATGCCGAAATTTTCCGTGAATTTTGGCATCATTTGTGCTAGATAGTAGGCATATCGAGTGCTTGGAGTTGTGGGGAAACGACATTCCGGCAAACATAGATTTAATTTTTATGTCATTTCTCAATTTTTCATAGTTTTAGAATTAAACGAGGAGACTTAATCATAGGAAACATGTCGAACAACGAAGAAACTGGGCCTTCTGACCAAGATGCAGACGAGATGGATTATGAGGGTGAACAAGAGTACCTCGACTATTTGACTGCTAAGCAATTGCAAATTAAAGGTTTACAGGTCGACCGCGATGATGGTACTGACGCCGACATCGACACCGGTGGCGCCGACACCGATGGCAGCGCCGAGACCGGCGGGGAAGGTACCGGCGGGGAAGATACCGGCGGGGAAGGTACCAGCGTCGATGCCACTACCCAAAAGAAGAAGCTGAGGATACGAAAATGAAACAAACTAGGGATTGGACGACTGGTGATCACAAAGATGGCACCTGGGCATGTTCAGCAATGATTTGGCGTCCTGGAAAGGGAGGGTGAAACGAGCTATTGAGGCTGAGGAACCCCTATCCAAGATTCTGGAGGAAAATCCGACACTTACAGAAGAAGAGTTTGAAAAGTTCAAGGACACTTGCGCTACCGAGGCAGCCAAGGCTAAGGCTGCGGAATTCAAGAGCCTTCAACAAAGGAACACGGGGAAGCATCGCCTCGGAAGCCATGGCTACCTCGGTAAAAGGCCCATATGGGATAAGGAGGATGCGGAACATGAAGCCACAGGTCTCCCAGACCCCTTCACGAAGTTCACCAACCCCTTGGAGCGTGACTTCATCAGGGCCCGCTACAAGTGGGACAAGGAAGAGAAGGTTTTTTACACGGACCAGATCACAAGAAAATTGATCAGACTACTGGTAATTATTCTTTTACCACCTTACATTTAGCTCTAGATCTAGTTGACTACACATTCCTAAACGGTTCACGCTCCTTCTGCTGGAGAAGCAACACCATCTTGCAGCCGGAAGCCCTACTTCTCCGATGAGGCCCAACTGCGACACCCCTCTCAACCGGGCCTTGAACGAACTGAAGGGACTCCCTTTGGGCCAGCGGACGTATATGGTCGTGTGCACGGTGCTGGAGAAGGCACCACATGGAAGGTGTTTTACAGTGAGGGCCCGGAGGCTAAGTAGCAGAAAAAGAAGTTTAGTCAGGCGTACATCAACGAGAAGGTGAAGCTTGCGGTCGAGAAAAAAGCAGCCGAGGACGCGAAAAAAACAACCGAGGAGAAAAATGAGTTACTACAGCAGGCAGTTAATGCAGCTGTAACTGCCTGTAGAAATGATTTCACTACTAACTTGGTTCCAGCTATCATCAACTGGACGAAGGAAAATCTAAACAAGACGGTACAAGATTTCCTGTTGCCCAGTTTTGTCGGGAGCAACTCCGTGAACATCAACACCACCGCACCATCACTTGCTCACGCAACCGGGCCTCCTCTTGCACTCGCTCCCGCTCATAGCAGCCCGTCCTCAGTCTCTGGCGCGCTAGGTGGGCCTTCGTATTTGGCTGAGCTCGATGCCCTCAAGGTAATTACATATCGCACCAATATATATATATATATAGACACACACACACACACACACACACACACATATATATAGACACACACACACACACACACACACACATATATATATATAGGGTGGGTCTATTATGATAACACCCTTAAGAGTCTTATTCTGCACACCGCTTTCTTATTCTGATAACACCTCCGATCAAACCTGGTAGCTACAATCTCTTCCCCACCTGGGCGCCGCACCACCTCCAACCACCTTAACCCCAGCCCCAACCCCACGTTCTTCATCCCTCTCCCTGCCCCGCACCCCCTCACCCCTCTCCCCGCTTCCCCAACCTTCTTCCTCCCCGCTCCCTCCGCTTCCACCAGCCCCAGCCGTGGCCTGAACCACCGGATCCGGCTGCCAACAGCCTCCGGCGCGGTCCCAACCATCGGATCCGGCCGCCACCAGCCCCAGGCACGACCTCAAACCGCTGGATCCGGCCACCACCAGCCCCCAACGGGGCCTCAAACCACCGTATCCGGCCGCCATCGGCTCCTCGCGTGGCATCAACCATCGGATTCCGGCCACCATGGCTCCCGGCGCGCCTATAAACCACGGGAATCGGTCGCGACGTTCATGGATGCGGCAACCAACCCCCCATCTTCCCTCGGCCGTCTCTGGACTGCATCTCCATCACCGAAGGGCTCCCCTCTCCTCTAACCGGTTCCGCCCATTCTCGAGGTGTGACGCTGTTCCCCGATGCCGACGACCTGCATCGCCTATTCCCTGCTCACCATCGTTCCTGTCTTTGTTTGCAGGTCGCCCGTCCAGGGCATGTGGTCCACTAAGTGGAGGTAGGAGGCCACGGGCAGAGAAAAAAGAGGTAGGAGGGTTCTTCTCCGGCGCCGCCCTCGTGGAGGATCCAACGAGATCCTTCGCGCCCATTCTACATCGCCACCAACCAGCACTAATCCGGTTCCCCCCACGCCCCTGCCTAGATGAGATGTTCTTTCTGTCGTGGCCCTGGCTTGCCCTGCTGCCCTGCATCAGCCCCGCGGCAGAGCTCTCCTAATCTGCGCCACCCCACTCGCCTCCTGTGTGGAAGCCGCTGCCGTGGTGTGCAGTGCAGCCGTGGCTATGCTAGCTCATCCCCGACGGCGTGCGGTTCGGTGCGTGGGGCCGTGTGGTTCGGCGCCCGTGGATGTGCTGTTCTTTTTTTGGGGGTAAGCACGTTGCAAAAATTGCAGTGTGGTTTAGCGACGGTGGAATTGCGGTGTGGTTCGGCGCGCGTGGAGGTGCAGCTCGTCCACGGGGATCTTGTGTTCTTTTCTTGTCAAAAAAATTATGCTTGACGAGGCCACAGGCGTCCCCGACAAAAGCAGTACTGATGGCGACGCCGTGCAGCTCATCGGCGACATGCGCGTGGTTTTGCACATAACAGTGTGTAGTTCGGTAGCCACCTAATACACAGCAGTACAGTTGGATCCCATGGAGTTTCAGATGCTTATTTCAGCGTTCATATTTGTAGTGCAGTGCGTATTCATGGAAACCAAAAAATGGTTCTTTATTCTTGATGCTTTTTTTGCGTTAAAAAACTTGTTATGCCTTAAGCAGTGCAGTTAATTGTTGGATGTTGTACTCTTGACTTTGTTGTGTAGTGCGGTTAATTTATAGGTATAGGCGAACAAAAAACAAGAAAAGAAAAACAAACAGGAAAAATACACGAAAAGACATGCAGTCCACTCATCTATGTATGAAGTGCAAAATTGTTTCGTGTGATTTAAAAATCAGTCGACTACATCAATGCATGCAGTGCTTTTGGTCATTGGATGTGGTTCACTTTTTAGAGTGATGTTGTTCACTTGTGTCCAAAATGAAAGTGCTAAAAAATTTAGCGCAACAATAAAGCAAGCGATGAGGTTCACTTCGATATATGTCACGAGTCACTTGCCTCCTCTCTGCAGTCCACTCTCATTCACAAAAAGTTTGAAAAAAAGTCAACAAAACTCGTATGAGAAAAATTTGTGTTCGACAAAAGAAACGATGCAGTTCACATGACTGTCCGATGCAGCGCGGTTTCCCATTTGAAGCAGTGCGCTTTTCTGTCCCACGAAGATTTTGGTGTCGCGAAAAAACAGAGTGTCCGCTTTTCACTAATTTTGAAACTGCTCTTAAACTTTTAAAAATTAGAGAGTGTGTTCTACATGAAAAAGTTCCGTCTCGTCGATATCTTTCCAACAGCGTATCGTTTGAATCATTCCGACCAGTGGTTTGCAAAAATTTCACAAAAAAACAGCCGCTGCCTCTCGAAGTCAGTCGCACGATTTTCAAAATTAACTAAAAACCGTAAGGAATCTCAAAACTATTTCAACATATGAAAGTTGCGCCTTGTCCGTAGCGTTTCAAAGGCATATCACACGCCCCGTTTCGACAAACGGTTCAAAAACTGGAGCGAAAACAGTACCAAAATTTTTAAAAAACTTGAAAAACAGAATTCCACGATTTAGTAAATTTGAAACTGCTCTTAAACCGTAACGAATTAGAGAAAGATTTATATATGAAAAAGATGCGCCTCGACGATATCTATCCAACGGCGTATCATTTGCTTCATTCCGACAAGCGGTTTAGAAAAAAACGCGAAAAAACGCTCGCTGCCACTCGTCATCCGCCGCACTATTTTCAAAACTGCTCTTAAACCGTGTAGAATCTCGAAAAGTGTTCCACATGTCGAAGTTGCGCCTAATCCATAGCTTTTCAATGGTATATTACACGCCTCATTTCGATAAACGGTTAAAAAATTAGAGAAAAAACAGTACTGAAAAAACACCGCGTGCAATTTTTTTCGACACGAAGTTCACTAGTCTCTATTGCAGTGCTCATCGTCAAAATGATGCGGTGCGCTTCTGTTGAGCGTGCAGTGCCGAAGTGGTGTGCAGAATAGTTATTCTGCTAATATTAGCAGAATAGACCGTCTGTATATATATATATATACATATATATATAATATTCCATTTTCATTGCCTTTTGGATGTTTTACGCCATAGACATGTGTTTGCAGGCCGAAGAAACCCCGTGCACCATACTCTACTTGATCAAAGGCCAGAAGGTGGACGTGGGAAAGGGGTGATAATGAACCCCTTGCAACCCATGTTCCACAACCAGCCGATCCCCGCTGGGCACTTCAGGTTTATATTATCCAAGGTGAAATCGGGGCACGAGGATTTGCCTCCTCCAATACAGCATGTGGGAGAGGACGACGAGACCCCACCACGGATTGGAAGCTGCAAGGGCTGGGTGCTACTATGGCCAAAGAATCTTATTCTTCTAGAGCCGGCCGAGAGCACACCAATAACCACACATCAACAAGCATGTGCGGAGAACACCATCCCGCCTACGCAATTACCAACTCCTATAGTGCCGGGTGAGAGCGGCGGACGATGTGATGAAGGGGGTGCAATAGTACTGGCTGATGTAATCGGTCCTGCAGAACAGAGAATGGATGATAAGACGGAGGTCACCCCAATGGATTTCCTCAATACAAACGCGTATGATTGTGACATAGATATGACGAGTCAACCATATGATGAATCGGGCTATCAGCATGCTAATGAGGATATGGATGATCTGCCCGGGCAGGAAGGTCGTAGCACGGATTGCAAGAAGTCTCTCTTCATGAAATCCTCACAGGACATGCCTGAAGATGCCGCCTCAACACAGGCTCAATTAGCCGGGGGTCGTAGAGTACTTAGCCCGGCAACACTGGGGCAGGGGTTAAGGAAGGGTCTGGAAGGTGTGCCCAAGAAAAAGGAGAGGAAGAGATTGGGGAAGATAACTGCCTCCAAACAAGCCATAGCACAAAGCAACCAAACGATGGATTCTAAAGAGCTTGTACCCGTGAAAGTTGTGCCCATGTTCTTGCTACCACTAAAACCGCTGGACACACTATCAGGGGATCTCAGGAGACTGCACGACCATGTGATGTCGACTGAGAAAAGCCTACTAGTGTCGAAGGATCCAGGATATCCGACATACGCGACTTGTGTGCCTAAGAGGAAGTGCTACGTCCACACACGGCCTGCGGAGGTGTTCTTCCTGTAGTTTGACCATATCTTTGAGATGTTTCTGACAAGGCGGCTCGATTTTACAATCGTCTTCCTTTTTGCGCTACATGTGAGATCCGTCATGAAGAGAGAAGAAGTCTTTGCAAATCTGTGTGGCGGATCCGTACTACATCCACGAGTCTTTCTTGTGTCTCGGCGACTTTGAGCGTGAAACTTCTAGGGACTACCTCCAAAACTTCATGGTACAGAATAAGGACCAGGAAATTGTCCTCCTGCCTTATCATCCAAAGTAAGTCAGTTCCGGAAAACCCTTTCGTACATTTCAATCATTCCTTCTCGCTCATATGGAGAATAATTTGAGGTTTCTTTTCCCCGCAGCAACGGGCTCCCCGTCCTTATCGTTCTTTACCCGTGAGTCTCCCATGCCATGTATTTCGACCCTTACGGAGACTACGAGAAGAAGGACTACACCCACATAATGCATATTCTAGATGGTGCTCTCCAAGGCTTCAACATTAGAGGTGGCCACATGCAGATTAGGAAACAAAGGAACAAGAAGATGGATTTCGCGCATAAAACTAACTTCTACTGCATCCATGTCCCAAAACCAAGCAAGAAAGATGGATTCTACATCCTCCATCTCATGATTGAGTTCAGCACGGATCACCAAATGCTTTGCATGGCAAGCAGAAATGATGATCATATGCACAAGTGGCTAGAATCTCATGGAGAAGCGGATTATAAACTTAGAGATGACTTCTTTCGCATCCAAAAGGACATTGCAACGATCATCATGAAAGAAGTCATCGATGAGAAGGGGATGTTCCACCACGGCCCTATATCGCGAGCTGCCGTCCGAACTCGCATAGGCATGCAATGTCATGACCTCACGCTATTCAAGAAGCTAGGGTCCATCCTCGATGATATGGAAGGATGGAACTTCTAGTGATTTACGATGCCGATGATGATGATATTTATCGGTTGAACTTGTATACTTTCTGTAACGATGAAACTTTGCGATGTCCATGGTCCCTGCAGAACTTGCGTAACGCTACTATGTTAGTTTGGCTACGATGACCTGCGCACCACTAGTTAATTAGTTTGCGTACTGTATGTTGCATCTAGTTGCTAACCCTTTCTTTTTCATGTTGCTCTAGTATATTTTGTTGCATATGATTGTACATCCTCTTGACCAAGATGCATCTCTAACAGGTACCTAGCTTCTTGATGGGGAGATGGCAGTGCTATGTCGTGTAAAAAGGGAAGGTTCCGGGAGTGTACAACGAGTGGCCTGAGTGTCAGGTGCAAGTGAATGGGGTCTCGAGCACCAGCCATGAAGGCTTCAAAAGCACACAAGAAGGAGAAGCTAGTTACTTGAGGTTCACGCTAGCGCGAGAGAGGACTCGTAACCGCCGCCTCATGTACTGCATAGTTCCGCTCTCACTCATAGTGATAGCTCTTCTCGCGTATACCATTGTTTAGATGGATGACGTTGTAGTTGCAATTATTCGAGACTTGCATGTATCGCTATTTTTGAGATGATGACGAGATACCACTTTCTGTTGGATGATGATTATGATGAGACTATTTGTATGTATATGCTATGATTACATTTTTGGTCTCGCAGCCATTTGTATGTGTATCATGATGACATTTGTATGTGCTAAAAATTCTTGTATAAAGCCTGTTCAAATACAAAATAAATATGCAAGAAAAAAAATTCAAAAACTACTAAAATTAGCAGTAGCGAGTGGAGAAAAGTTAGCAGAAGCTTGACAGTAGCAGTAGCGCATACAGGCAAAGCACGCTAGAGCTATTAGTAGTAGCGAGCATCCACGCAACATGCTGCTGCTACACTTGTATAGCAGTAGCGCGGGGATGCATGCGTTGCAGCTACGGGTTAGTTGTAGCGACTTATTAGTAGCGCCGGACCCCGCGCTACTGATATACCTAGAACCTTTGCTGCTGCTAGGCTTTTCCCTAGTAGTAATATATATATAATGTGACTCTCCGGTTTATTTTTTGATAATAATTTCTCCTCCTAACATAACATTATATATAGAATGAGCCTAGCTAATTCGTGTATTTCAAGGAAGTGCAAATGGGCTGGGATTTCTTAGAAAATATAATTGGGCCGCATTGATGTGAAATTATTTGTTCACCCAGCCCAGCAAATGGACTGTACATTCTAGAAAACATGGGTTAAATATATACCACATTTTTGCAAGATGACATGTGGGCCAATAGGTCGAAGCCTATGTAGGGCGTTGTCAACTTGATCAACAAATTATTATGACATCCATAGCCATTGGATTTATCCAACGGCCGACATGCACCTTCAATCTCTCGTCTTCTTCCTCCAGCGTCGCCGGGACCGCCTGGTCCGGCCTCTGGCGGCTAGCGGCTCTGCTTAGCACGTATCGCTGTGAAGCGCTACCCCACCGCCGGCCAGGCTATCCCTCCACCCCTCCACACCTCTTGTTATTCTCCACCGACTGCAGCCCCACGCCGCACCAGAACCAATTATAACCCTTCTCCTCCTCTCAATCTGCGACTCCACTGCCGCGTCTTCCCATCTTCGAGTCGTTCCCGTCCAGGGCCTCGCCATCGTGCACCGCCTCGCTACGCTCGGTGCGGCGTGGTCAACAAACGAGAGTCATCAAAAGAGGACTATATGTGGAGAGCCTGACTGCTGGCACTCACGAGGTCCATGGTCCCACGCAAGGAAAGTTCCTCCTTATTAAGCTGAAAAAAAATGTTTCCTCCCCCTCATAGCTGGGACCCACCGGCTGTATCTTCGCACGGAAGGAAGTGCCTCCTTGTTATGCGAAAAAAATTATTCCTCCCGTTGACAGCTAGGACCCCTCATATTTGGTGGCTGACTTGTGGGCCTACTAAGTGGACGTGTACGCAGGGCTTTGTCAACTTAATCAACAAATGATTCTAGTAGCTGGACCGTTGGATGTTAATCCAACAGCCGTGCTCCTTCTTCAACCTCTGTTCTTGCTCCTGTCTCCCGTGGGCGACACCGCGGATGTGTTGCCGTGCACCTGAACCAGTCAAGTTTCCCACTCCTCTCCATCTACGACTCCATTGCCGCGTCTTCCCCATCTCCGGGTTGTTCCAGTCTGGGGCCTCGCTGTCGTCCATCGGCCTTGGTGAGCTCGGCACGGTGTGATCAATGTGGTCAACAACTGAGAGTCATCGGAAGATGACTGTACGTGAGAGGCTGACAGTGGGGACGCACCACGCCCATGGACGCATGCATGAAATGAACACGGCGTGGTCAACATGGTCAAAGAATGACTTCCATCGAAAGAGTACTGTACATGGAGAGGCTTACAGCTGGGTCCACGGCCGCAGCAAGGAAATGCCTCCTTATTACACAGAAAATAATGATTCCTCCACCTGACAGCAGCGACCCACCAGACGGACCACCGTATTTCGTGGAAAAATGTTTCCCCCTGACTGCTGGGACCCACCAGCTACATCTTCGCATGTAAGGAAGTGCGTCCGGGCAAAAAAAATGTTTCACCCCCCTGACTGCTGGGACCCACCAGCTACATCTTCGCACGCAAGGAGTAGCCGGACAGTCGGGACCCAACTGGTCGACGCGTACGTAGTGTTGTCATTCTGGTCGCGAATGTGTATGTACATACTGGTCGATGTAGAGGCACGCACGTGTCGTAGTAGAGGCGCGCACGTAGCATGTACACGTACATACAACAGCGAGTGTGCAAGAAATAAAATACAGCCACGTACATACGTACATACGGGTCGGGTCTTGAACGCCTACTCGCACATATGTACGACCACGGCTTGTGTACATGGCTGGGTCGGAACGGAGAAACTTCGTCATCGTCGTGTTCATGGGAAGCCAACCGGATGGGTCGGAATGAAACGCGTCGTCGTGTTCATCAGGAGGGCTTGGAAAGAACAGCCGATGGAAACGAGGCCTGGCGTACCACACAACAGAGGAAACAACCTTGTGTTCGACCGGCCACGGTCGAAACGGGATCCTGTTCATCGGGAGGGTCCAGCATACCGCAAAACAGAGGAAACAGACTTCTGTTGGACTTCCTACGGTCGAAACAGGGTCCTGTTGATCGGGAGGGGTGTGGCATGCTGCAAAACAGAGGAAACGGACTTCTGTTTGAGTGCTACGGTTGAAACGGGGGTCCTGTTCATCAGGAGGGGTGTGGCGTACCGCAAAACGGGACTCCATTGGATACTTTTCATCTCCACCATCGACCTCCTCTAGCCTCCATGGGCTAGTGTTCATCCACCGTCGACGTCCTCCAGCCTCCACCTGTGACTGTTCATCCACGGGCTCCTGTTCATCCAGCCTCCACCGTGCGCTACTCGCTACTGTTCGACCACCCCTCTCCATGGGCTACTGTTCAACCACCCCTCCACGGGCTACTATTCATCCAGCCCTCCACCAGCTACTGTTGAACCAGCCCTCCACCAGCTACTGTTCATCCAACCCTCCATGGGGTCCTATTCATCTAGCCCTCTACAGGGTCCTGTTCATCCACGCCCAACCGGCTCGATCAATCGGGGTCCTGTTCATCCAGCGCGAACACCACGGGGTCCTATTCATCCAACCCCCACCGGGAACTGTTCATCCAAAACCCGCAAAAACGCTCATTGTTCATCCAGAGGCAGCATCAATCGGCTTCGGTTAGCAGCAGTAGCGAAGGAATCGCTCGATCGGGTTGAGTTAGCAGCCATTGATCGATCGCTCGGGTTCAGTAACGCTTAGCATGCAGGGCAATCGCCCGGATTCAGTAGGAGAACGCCTCGCTCGGGTTCAGTTAGAGCCCAACGCCTCGCACCTATGCGCGTGTGCGTGTACAAGAGAAACGCACAAACCTCCGTGCATCGCTCGGCCCCAACCACCCACCGTAACCAGGAACACCCCGATATTTTCGTCGCCCTCACTTGTAGCATGGTTTATTCTGTCATGGACGGCCCAAAGAATGTCATGCAGCTCCATCTACTGAAGAAGTCGGCAAGGGGAAAGTCCGCTGCATCTTTTTCTGGATTTCGCCTGCTCCAACCGACGATAGATGGAACCAAGACTGTCAGGTCCTGTTTTACGGTAGCTACCGCTGTTGCGACTGTCTTAGCTAAATTCTTCTCAATTGCAATCTCAGCTTTCTTGTCGATAATTTCTTCAGTTAACCTTCGTCTTTCCTTTCTCTCCTCCGTGGTCTCAGCGTAGTACTTCTTCCATGTGGCGCTATCTCCAACACCGTGCATGCGTCCTTATGATGGGCGAGTGTCCACCGGGATTTGCTTCAATATGTTCAATGCCAGTTGAATGGGGTGTCCCACTTGGGCCTCACCAACGCCTCAAACGGTGAGTCACTTTCGGCCGCAATCCTCTCCTGCTCTCTCTGCAAAAGGAACAAGGATCATTTACAAATATGAAGTGCAATCGTATTGATCAAAAACTAAAATTACCAGCAGTCTCATGAACTCCATCGTGACCGGGTCCATCTCGAAAACCTTCTTGACTGGGTCCCAACGGTACCGGGCCCTGAGGATGTCATACTCGTGCGGGACGGTGAACTCCGCCAAGGGGTCTAGGATGCATAGAGTTTCGCGTTCCACGTCCTCCTTGGCCCATATGGACCTCTTCCCCGTGGACCCATGGCTTCCGAGGCGGTGGTGCCCCATGTTCATCTGTTGAAACCCCTTCATGTACTTTGACTTTTTTTGGCATATTCAGCAGTGCAAGCCGCCTTTAATAGTTCAAACTGCTCTAGCGTGATTGTCGGATGTTCCTTCACAATCTTGGAGTAGCCAACGCGTCACTACACTTGGTGATGGCGCGTTTGTTTATCCGCTTCATTGCCGGGCCTTTCTGTGGATCTTTATATTGGATTTCATCCCGGCCCGGGAACAAGAATATCTGGTGTAGCAGGGTTAGGATGGATATCTTCATATTTGTCCTCTTCTTTAGTTTCTCATCATTGATGGTGGCGCACGCCCGTACGATGCAGCCTATCTGATTGCCGTAGCAGGAGTGCGCTTCCACATGCACTTTTGCTCAAAATTGCTGTCATCCAGCTCTGTGACCACTAGTCTAGTAGTGAGGAGCTGGTTTAGGCGTCGACATCTCCTCTTCGCTTTTGGTTCTCTGGCTTTGCCGGTCTTGGCGCCAGTGTCGGCGCCGTGCTTGGTGCCGGTCTCTGTGTCGGTCCGGGTCTTAACACCAGTCTGGGCGGCGGTCTCAATGTCAGTCTCGGATGAGTTAGGTGGGCCCAGCAACAACAACCGTTGATCGTTGGCAAGGCTCAAATATTCGTTTGCCGCCAGGTAGACATCGTCGCAATCACCAGAACCCTGTCTTTAATCGTTGCTAGCCATGTTTCCTATGATTAAATCTAGTCAATTAATTCTAGACCTAATAAAATGAATAATGACATAAAAAGGCCTATGTTTTGTAGGAACGTTGATTCCTTCCCGGTGCGGCAAATCCCAGGCACTCGATATGTCCTAGTTTGTAGCACAAGTCATCCCAAAATTCATGGAAAATTTCGGCATGACCTTTGCTAAAAAGTGGACAAATCGAGCACCTGAAATTTGCCGGAATGGAAATGAATCAACATTCTGGCAAAACATAGGCCACTCGGCTTCATTCCCAGGAAACAACAAAGGGCCACTTGGGCACAATCGAACCACTTCAATGAAAAGATATAACATGACCACTTTAATGAAAAGATATAATCAACAATAAAAGTCTAGGAAGGGATCATCTTTAAAATAAAACTTGCCTAAATTATCTCCCTCTCTTGATTATCAAATAGTGGTATCTTCAAAAATCAAAACCTTTGCAAAATGACCTAACTAAACACTTCTTTGCCTAGGACAGAACCCAAATTATGTTGATCTAGCTATTCCTCTCTCTCTCTCTCTCTCACACACACACACAAAAACACATTATTTTCTCTAACCCTTCTCTGCCTAGGATAGAACTGAATTAAATTGCAAAGGAACTCCTTTTCTCTAACCCTTCTGACCTAATGCTCTAAAATAAATTTTTTCTCTAACCTAGCCAACCTACTTAACCTAGCTTATTAACCTAACGAACCTAATTAACATGCCTATTTACACTACTAGGGAAAAGCTTATACACACACACTTACTAGTAGCGCGGGTTTATACCCGTCGCTACTGCTACTTACTTGTAGCGCGGGTTTTTAGCCCTCGCTACTACTAAGTTGATAGTAGTAGCGCGGGTTTTTAACCCTTACTACTACTAAGCGGTCTCCACCGTGCCCCACGGGGCATGCCATAGTAGTAGCGAGGGTTATAAACCCGTGCTACTACTAAGTTGATAGTAGTAGCACGGGTTTTTACCCCTTGCTAGTACTAAGTGGTCTCTACCATGCCCCCCCCCCCGTGGACATGCCATAGTTGTAGCAAGGGTTATAAACCCGCGCTACTACTAAGTATTGGGTATTTTAACAGCCCTGAAATTCCCCTCTCCTCATCCAAATCACTCCTCTCCCATGTCCTTCTCCTCCTCTCTCTCCCTCTCCATGGTGCTCCTGCACATGCGTGTCTCGTCCTCCACCGCAACTTCCTGCCTCGCGCCGCAACGTCCCCCTCAAATTTGGCGACATCTTCTTCCACTGTAGCCCCTCCTTCCTCCTCCTCCTTCGTTGCCCCTCCTTCCTTCTCCTCCTCCTACGCTGCTGGAAGGAGAGGAAGATCCAGCAGAGCGCCGCCCATGACGATGGCTAGATCTCTGATGGACGCAACCCATGGCGTCATCTAGGGTTTCGGCTCCAACTCCGGCGGCCACTGGTGAGTTGCTGCACCTACTCCTCTATCTCTCTCTTCCTCTTCTAATCCTTGTCTCTTTTTTTGTAGCAGCAACAAAGGAAAGGTGTGGAGAAGAGTTGGATGGGGAAGCACTATCTCCATGGACGACTTCATCCCCTCCAGGATCAGCATCGGCCATGGATGAAGAGGAGGATGACGCCTAGCAGCAGCGGCCATAGCTGGAATTTATTTTTTTATTTCCTAATTAGTTAGCAGTAGCGAGGGTCTAGAACCACGCTATTACGGGTGGTATCCACGCTACTACTAACGGACATAGTAGTAGCGCGGGTGGCACCCGTAGCACCGTACCAGTAGCGCGGGCACCCACGCTACTGATATACCTAAAACCTACGCTACTGCTAGGTTTTTCCCTAGTAGTGTTAAGCTGGTTTACCTAGATAATAAACCTAATTAAACTACATAACCTAGCTAGTTCTCTGTCAAAGCCCTAGATAATTTTTTGCAATAACCTAGATAATTAACCGAATTAAACTAGTTAACCTAACTAGTTCTCTGTCAAAGCCCTAACTAAATTTTTGCACTGGCGTAGATAACTAACCTAATTAAACTAGTTAACCTAACTAGTTATCTATCAAAGCCATAACTAAATTTTTGCACAAACCTAGATAACTAACCTAATTAAACTAGTTAACCTAGCTAGCTAGTTCTCTGTCCAATGTTTGTGCTATGCATGAGAGAGAGAGGAGGGGTGGGGTTTACAGAGGATGGCTCCGGTGGTGGCGAGGGAGGCAGTGGTGGCGAGGGAGGCAGGGGCATCTCCGGTGACGGCGAGGGAGGCAGTTGTGGCGAGGGAGGATACGATGGCGTCGACAGCGGCTCCGGTGGCGTTGATGAGGCCGCGCGGATCCGGTGGCGTTGGGGGCGGCTCCGGTGGCATCGACGGCGCGCGGCTTTGGTGGCTCCGGGGGCGTCGACGTCAGCAGGAGACGACGGCGAAGTGGGGCGACGGCGAACTGGGGAGACGACGGCGAAGTGGGGTGAGGGATTTGGGGGAGAAGTGGTGGCCGGGGGGAAACCGTTTTTGGGTTAAGTCAAACTTAGCGGTAGCGCGGCTTGTAAAACACGCTATAGCTAAGATAGCTATAGAGGTTTTTATGAAATGCGCTACTGCTATAGCTATGTAATTTCCTTTTATTTTCTTATTTCCTTTTATGTTTCTATAGCGGGGGTCTAGGAAATGCGCTGCTGCTATATTATCTATAGCGCCTCTTATGAACAGAAGCTACTGCTATGCCTTTCTCCTTTTTTCCCTTTTTCATTTATTTATCTTTACATTTTATTTTTTTTCCTTTCTCCTTTTTCTATTTCTTTCATTTTCATTTACTTTTCTATTTGTTTCTCATTTTATTTTATTTGCATTAACAGTAGCGCTTTTCACAGAAAATGCGCTACTACATAGATCCTAGTGGTAGCACGCTTTCTACAAGCCCGCTACTACTATGTGTAGCCTATCGGCTTAGTAATGGGAATATTAGTAGTAGCGCTTTAACAGGAACACGTGCTACTGCTATATTTTTGTATGTAGTGCCCTTATCATGCACGCGCTACTGCTATCTAGCACTAGCTCCCTTTGTTATCCCACGCTACTACAAAAGTTCTGTGTATAAGGTTTTCTCTAGTAGTGTTTCCTACTATATGCTGGTTTACGTGTGTAACTATGGCTTTGTCATCCTTCTTGATGCTATGCTGAGGACTTCACTGCAAATGAATGATCCACCAAGAGTGATAGCTCATATTGCGGCAATGAGTTTGTTACCGTACGTAATGGAAACACTACAAACAAATATTATTCAGATTTCTCTTGAATGGGTGTGTATGTGGTAAATAAAGGGGGGTGGTCAAAAGAGGTCAAAAGAGATATTATTGCTAAAGGTCCATAGATGCCAAACATTAATCCGTAGCGAAAACCTATGCATGATCACTATTTGTCCTAATCTCCTTCTTGTGACAACCAAAGTTCCAGGAAACAATGCTTGAAACAAAGTGTTTTAGATCCTAGAAGAGGAGACAATTGTTGATGTGTTCAAGAGCACTTGAGCATCATGTTTCACTACATGCTTTCTACTCCCCAACCTATGTTTTCACGGCTCTATCTTAAGAACTTTTTCGTGCATTCCCGACAAGCAAGTGTTGTCCATGTTAAATGAAATGAAGTGTTGCAAGTTGTTTTATCTAGTAGATCAGAAACTTCGTGTTGATTATCTTTGCTTCACTAACACTTGCACTATAACCATGACTCCACTACATCTATGATAAGTTTTCAGGTCATGAAGCAGAGGGATATTTAGGCATACCAATCGTAAGTGAACCAAAACCTTCTTGTTATTTTAGTTTAAACAATTGAGTTCGTTATGCTTCGGATTTCTCTCTATGTTGCTCGAGGACGATCAAGTTTAAGCTTGGGGAGTGATGAGTGATATTTTTACACTCATTCCAACCTTGTTTAAACTAAGATATTTCATTAAAAGAGAGATTTTCGCTTCGATATTGCCACTAATGACTAATGAATGCAAAAGATTCCAGAAATCCTATCTTTGATATTTTCCCACAGGAAATAGGCTAAAAAGGGAAGAAATCACGTGGGAGAAGGGAAAGGAAGGAAAATGGAGAAGAAACAAGTCACCGGGAGGCGTTAGAAGGCTTCCAGAGCCAAAGACGATATTCGATGTGACCACACATGCCCGCATGAGTGGTCGTTTAGCATCGAAACCGAGGCAGATCGTCCACCTGAACAACTTTTATTAAGGGTACCCCATCAGAATGTCAGCAGAATGATCGAGCACAACCACAACCAGTTCATCATCATCTTCATCTACAAATCCTAGCCACTGCCATTTTCACCTCCATAGCCATCTCCACCACCATACACCTCTCTCATCTAGTTTATACTTGTAATCCTGCATTGCACAAGGTATCCATTGTAAGACATATTTCAATCAATCAAAGTGAAGATGTGTTCTTCCATGATTTCTTCTCGCGGTCTGATCTCCATATGTGAGTAGTTTGGTAAGGTATGGGGTGAGGAATGAGCCTTGCAGCCCTGGATATTTGTTGAATGGATCAATGGAACTCTTTGACACAACATCTCGTATGTGTAAAATAAAAGTGTTTCGTGCTCTTGTCTTGTCCGTGATTTTCATGTTCACCTCTTGATGGGTGACTTCCTGAGTACAAACTAGTATGTTTTTTATCCGAACACCAATACATGGTTGTAAGCATTAAGACCTCATAGCCATACCTTCTTCTTACTATAAGTGTTTGAATCACTATTTGCTTGCTGATTCGGTCAAAAACTTGATTTGACATTTTTGGCAAAAGCTTGCTAGAGACCATTGCTTCAAAGGAGTCTTCCTCTCATGTGTTCGATACCTAGGGCCACCTCTAGGAAAATTTGTGCAGGATACCCTTTCTTGTTCCAATACCGGATCAGTAAAAAGGACATATCAGCCACCTCGTCGGTCCGAACACCGTATGCGGCAATCCCTCCCTCCTTTTCTGCCCTCGGAAGTTCATCTAGCTCCTACTCCTTCACCAACCACCACGCACACCGTGGCACAAGGGGGTGGGTGGAAGGTAGTGGAGGGTGTCAATGTTGCATCAAGTAGGACACTGATGCTAGTGACGACGACTGGACAAACGGGGAGCACCCTGTGCTGCGGTGGGGGAGACCATCACCTTGCCGTCACATTCGCTATGGTTGAGTGGTCTAGGCACTGCGACCCACCTGTGGTTGCATCAAGAGGACGCTGAAATCGTGGGGGCGTGATGATGGGACCAATTGGCGGCTGTGTTGGTACCAACAAGATGAAGAGTGGTGACCCACGGCGGCACGAGGAGGCAGGGGGATGCAACAACCGGTGTGTGATGCCTGGATAATTAAGCTACATAACCTATGCTAATGATGAAACGTCACCATGGTTACTGGTGTTAAACGCGCGTTGATTCAACCCCCTTCAAATTCTAATTCAATATCAAGTCAAAACTCAAAAGTTTTCAAATGTCAAAAATAAAATGTTCATCATGTGGCAAATATTCAATTGATAATTTTGGTGGTGAACCAACATTTTTGAAATTTGGTTGAATGCCCTAACCTAAATAAAATAGAAATTAAATTAAAAAAGTGCAAAGTTAGAAGACCCCCTTGACTCCCCCCTGGGCCAGGCCCAGTGGCCCACCCCCACCCTATCGTCGTCCTGTTTCCAGACCGGGGTCGCAACAGGGGCAGGGCTCCCACCGAGCCACCTCGCCAAGGGATGCCCCGGCGAGGGGATAAGGTAGGGAGCGAGATCCTCGAACATCACGAAGGGATGTTAGGGAAGCTATAGTACCCTGACATCCCTTCTTCACATCCATATGATTAAGCCTAAAATGACTTGTATTAATTTTCAAATAAAAAATCTACTATAAACATTTACAAAAATTACATACAAACAAAATTATGCAATAAAATTAATTTCAGATTTTATTAGTAACTGCGCACAGTGTCTTTGCTACAGTGCCCATGACATCGCTTCTTTGTTTTGCACTGGGATTGCACTGTAGCTTCGTGACATCCCTTCATGATGTTAGAGGATCCGTTCCCATAAGGCAACCGTGGCTCCCCCCTCGCCTCCCCTGCTCCACCCACTCGCCCCCACTCTCTCTCCCTCTCTGCCCTCGCCCAGGTCCACTCCCCTCTCCCCTCAGCTTGATCCTGAGCTCGACCGGACGAGCTCGTCGTCGACCATCGCGCTGCACCGCGGCCACCGAGGCCCACGCGCCCAGCGTGCGTGTCCATCGACTTCGCGACGTCCTCGCCGCATGCGCCATGTACTCAAAGACAGGGCACACAACAACGTCCGCCTCATCTTCTTCTTCTTCCTCGGCTACGGCCCACTCTATCGACAAATCCAGCCAGCTGGAATATCGATCGAGCCCGCTGCCATCCCTACAAATCCACTATGAGCTCCCGCGCGTAACCCCTCACTGGCCCGTCCAATTCCATGCACGTAGCCGCCGTCGCCATAGTCCCATAGGCCACCACCGCCCTGCTCCATCGCCGCCATGGCCACCGCTTGTTTCGAGCCAGCCGAGCACGGGCACGTGCTGAGGGCCCCGCGGTGAAGCCGCTCGTGCCCTCCGCTTGTCCTCCCATGGCCCCTTGCACCGGATCCGTCTGCGCCCGACTCCGGCGGCCACGAACCTTGTCGTTGATGTCGTTTCGGCCAACCCCAGCTGCTGCCACCGCCACAGAACAATGCGCGGATCTGTCCACGATCGATTCCCCCCGTCTGTGCGCCTTTTGGTCGCCGGAGGCATGCTTCCGTGCGACCCCGCCGCTTCTGTGGTCGCGACGACGTGCCACCACATTTTACAAACGCCGGTGTGCCGCTAACGGGCAGACCCCGCGTGCTAGGATTAGTTTAGCCACTAACCCTAGGCCTAATCACCCACTGACATGCGGGCCCAATCTCTCTAGCTGTTAGGTTAGTTTAATTAAACTGTTAATAGTTATCTCACTCACCGGTGGGACCCACTAGTCAAGGCTGACCAGTCAACGGTCAACCAAGACTACTGACTGTGCTTCTTGACTGTGTAGTTGACTTGGTCAACTGGTCCCACCAGTCAGGACCTAACACACCCTGCTGTGTATACTTTAGTGGGTGAACATAGCATTTTAATCTTCTAAATTTAAATTAAATTAATTTCATATTATTAAAACTTTGAAAAATCATATAAAATAAACCGTAGCTCGGATTAAAAAGCTTTATACATGAAAGTTGCTCAGAGTGATGAGACGAATCCGTAAAAGCGGTCCGTTCTCATGCCACATGTCCCTATCATAGAAAACATCGAACCTTTCCCCTCCGGTTCATCTGTCTGACAGACGTCCGGAACCGGGAAAACTTTCCCAGATGTTTTCCCCCATCGCCAGTATCGCCTAGCACTACGTTAGACCACCTCTAGCACCACTTATTGTCTTATTATGCATATGTTTGCGTGTATTTACTGTTTCTTTCCCCTCTTCTCTCTGGTCGACCCGAAGACCGCTGATAATGCCCCTGTGATCGACTACGTCACCGACGACACTTCTTCCCTTTCAATGGAGCTTCCAGGCAAGCCCCCCCCCCTTTGATCATCCCGATATCTCTCATTCCATTCTCTAAAGCTTGCATTAGATTTTTCTACTGTAATTGATTGCTCCTATTCTGATGCATAGCCTGATCTTGTAACCTGCTTATTGTTACCTACCTGCTTATCCTAAGCTGCTTAGTTTAGGTTGGTTAGTGATCCATCAATGACCCCCACCTTGTCCTTGTTTCCCCTACTTCATTCCGATGACTTGAGCAGTGTGATCGATGACCAAAGACTGACACCTCACATCACATGACGCCCCTTTTGTTGCTCGTATCTGCAAGCTCATAATACACTATAGTTTGGGTATTTGTTCTGAGTTGGCCTTTGGCCTTTATGCACTAACCACAACATGAGAATAGTTATGTGCCTCGACGTCGTGGTATCAGCCGAAGCTTTGTCAGACGTCCAGTTCAGCAGTGAGGCACGGCTGGGCCGGCACCATCGTGTAGTGGTGGAGCCTGGACCCGCCCTGTATGCAACAACCCGGAGTGCTACGGGCGATGGGCCCAGACCCAGGAATGCTTAGGATGTAGACCAGCGGAGACCTCTCTACTGAGCCTACACTACTAGGAAAAAGGCTACTAGCAGCGCGGGTAAAATGGCTACTAGCAGCGCGGGTACCTGCGCTACTAGTATCGCGCTACAGCTAATAGTTAGTAGTAGCGTGGGTGCACCCGCGCTACTACTAAAAAGTTAGTAGTAGCGCTGGTGCACACCCGCGCTACTACTATTTGAGCCCGCGCTACTATCACAATAGTAGTAGCGCTTCTAGTATACTAGGCGCTACTACTATGCTAGATAGTAGTCGCGTGTAGTTTTCCCCAGCGCTACTACTAATAAATTATAAATTAAAAAAAATAAAAATTACGTGCATTGTTCATAGATAGAATCAGGGACACCTCCAGTGCAAAATAAATTAAACACACACAACCGAAGGTGGCTACCTTCCCTAGTGTTCCACCACCAGCCTAAACAGACTATTTCTCTACATGTATCTACCAAGGCTCGGAGTTCAGACGCCGGAGGACCCGAATCCTCCCTCACGCTGAAAGATGGTGTCGAGGTGCTCCACCTCGGCTATATCCGGCATCATGATCACATGGACGATCATCCGTGCGGCGCGGTCGATGGGCTTCACGTCGAAGTCCACCTCTAAGTGGTTGAAGAGCACGACGCCCACCAGGCTGTCGTAGTCAGTGTCAATCACCCCTACAGCCACGTCGGGAAAGTGAAAACTTGTTAGTACGCATCAGAGTTCAAATCTGGCAGGGTATTTTCTTTCTTTTTAGCACATGCACATGCATCAATAGTAACAGCCGGAGGCTAGTCCTTACTTTTTGCAAGAGACATGAAGAAGGCCAGGTCCCCTCTTTGTTGCACAAATGAATCAAAGGAAGACACAGCCACAAGACATGAAGAAGGTCGGGTCCGCTCCTTCTGTAAATAGCTCAAGTGCCTGAAGTTGCAAGGAATCTTAATACAATGAACTCATAGTAATGCATAATAACAAGAAAAAAGAAAAAATCATGAATCCTAAAGAAAAAGATCATTATGTGAGTCAAGATAATGTGGGTAACAATATTAATTAATAAGAAAAATGGGCTGAGATTTCTCAAGTGACATTTGTTTCACCAACAATTATTAATGACGAGGCATGTAAGATTTACCTGCGCAGCATCAGCATACCCTCTGGTCCTTGCAAGTAAATCTGAAAAGAGAGCAATTTAGACATAAGTACAATTATGCTACTGGTTGCCAAAAGAGCATCAAACAAATGGTGACAATAGAACAAACAAGCAACATTGGCAGAATCATCAGAATTGTGTTGTTGCTCCCTCAGCCAATAAATATGCATCTTCGTCGTCGGCATATGTGCGATGACTTTGCTGCTTGATAATGTCTGTAGCTCACAAACTAAGACGCAACACTTACGCACCACCATGCTAAACTACCGTTGCATCAGAGAGAGTTCTATCAGATTATAACTTTTTGAGAATTGAGAAGCATAATCAATCAGCCATGTGGTCTAAAGTATTAACATATAGAGATCACGGCTGCAGTTCCCACATAATCCGACAAAAGATTGGACAAAAATACAATTCAATATAAAAATTTACTCGCCATTTTACTACTTTTCTTGTACTCCCAAATATGTTGTATCCAGCAAAAGATTGGACAGTACAATCAATTATTCTTGAAAGCTACACCCCATAATCTATCCAGAAAAATGTCCCCACCACAGGATAGTACCCACATCAGCAGCAACCTGGCACAGTTCATTTACCACTGCCACCAGACAAGAATTAAGCAGTGAATATAATTATATGTTCAATGCATCAGGTAGGCAGGCTCATGCTCATTGCTTTTCGAGTATATTCACAATCTTTCATACAGCGTTTTAAGCTCTTCCTATTGGTGTTCAACTTGGAAATTTAGTTGTACAACCACACTAACTGTCAATCATTGGGATTTATCATATGATAAAATTAGGCCTACATATTACCGTGTAATTATCTTTTCAGTGAGAAGTCCCTATCTATCAGTGATGTATGTGTACGTGAAATGACTCTCAAAATAAACTGCGAACGACTGAACCCTCCAATTTGTCACAGGTTTGATGGTCGGCTAGGTGATGTATACAGTATGCAGCATATAGTTTCAGCAGTGTAAACAATTTAATACAGTGTTGATGGTCGCAGGAACTGGCAATCCTGGGAACTTCTTTTGTCCGGAAAAATTAATAATCTATAATTACTAAACACTTATTGAGTCATTTAGATCATTATTGAGATCCCAATACAAAATGAACCTGTCACTCAACACTTTCTATCCATGGCGAATCTGGTATACAACTATTCGGTCCCAATGGAATCCGTACATCCATTGTTTACTAGTGGAAATTACACATTAAAAAATGTAGCTAACCTCAAATCCCCTGATCTTCTAGCTTTGCCACCGTTCCTATCTAGATGGTTCGATGGGTCAATGGATCGAGGAAAGAAACGGGGGCGAGGGGGGATATGGATCAATGGGTTAGTACCTGTGGCGGCTGCGGCGAGATTCGGATGGGACTGGCTGGGGACAGGGCGCGGAGCCGCGGATCCCCGCTGCACCTCCACCTCCTCCAGCCGGCGGCTTCCTTAGCTCGTTCCCAGCGCCGGCTTCGGCAGCATTGCTCCTCCCATGCGCCTGCTGCCTATTGGTCTGCACCGCCCGCGCAGCCACTAGGCTCGCCCTCGGGGCCGCCGCGCACCGCCCTGCCCCCATGCCGCGGCGGGGAGCAGCTCGGGCTGGCCGCCGGGATCGGCCTGGTCGGCCGGGTGGTGGAGGAAGGCTGCACGCGTGTGCGGCCACACGGCGGAGGATCCCGGCATGGATCGGAGAAAGGGAGAGATCCCATCGGCAGAGGAGAGGAGAGGACAGGAGGTGGAGGGGATGTGAATCGGGGGTGGGTGGGGTGCGGGAGTGGGTGGACTGGGACGGTTGACGGGGTGGGGGATGGGACTGGAAGGCTAGCGGTAGCGCAGGGTATCTCACCGGCGCTACAGATATCCACTTAGCAACAGCGATGGTTTAAAACCCACGTTACTACTACAGTCTGTCCGCGGGGCACGGTCGAGAATATTTACTAATAGCGTGTTATTTTTTGCCACGCGCTACTAGTAAATAGTACTAGTAGTGCGGGTCATTATAGCTCGCTACTAGTAAATAGTAGTAGTGTGGGTAAATAAAGAGCGCTACTAGTAAGCATTTGTGTATAAGCTTTTCCCTAGTAGTGTTAGGTAGGGCTGCGACGTGTTGATCTTCCGAGGTCGGGCTTTAACACAGAAAAGTGTGTCCGGCCAGAGTAATCAAGCGTGTTGGAAAACATGGTGCACCCCTGCAGGGAAGATTATCTATTAATAGCCGTGTCCACGGTAACGTATGTTCAGACTTGTATCCTGATCTAATATAACTAGAAATGGATACTTAAGATATGTGGCTCCGGGATTGCTTTCTCGCAGGGAGTCGAGGGAGGATCTGTGGACGTTGATGTTACAACATGCTTGTTTAATATTAAAATGCTATTCTTTACTCTTCTACATGTTGCAAGATGCTTGGAGCTGCTTGAAGATGCTAGTCTTTGATAGGCTAGGCCTTCCCCCTCTATTCTGGCATTCTGCAGTTTACTCCAGAGTTAAAACCTTCCATTTGATACCAATGTGTACCTAGTATAGATCTAATGCTTGCGAGTACTTTGGATGAGTACTCACATTTTCTTTGCTACCCCTTCCCCCCCCCCTTCTTTCTTCTTTCCGGTTGATGCAACCAGATGGTGGATCCCTAGAGCCAGATGCCACCATCGATGGATGCTACTACGTGGAGACCGCCGACGACCAGGAGTAGTTAGGAGGTCTCAGGCAGGAGGCCTTGCCTCTTCGATCGTTGTTGCTTTTGCGTTCACCTTCTTAAGGCAGTCTTGTGTAACTTATGTCTGTACTCAAATATTGTTGTTTTGCTGAGTCTTGTGCTGTCGAGCTTATGTATTCGAGCCCTCGAGGCCCCTGCCTTGTAATATAAAGCTTGTATTATTTCAATTTATGTCTAGAGTTGTGTTGTGATATCTTCACATGAGTCCCTGATCTTGATCGTACACATTTGTGTGTATGATTAATGTACGATTGAATCGGGGGCGTCACAAGTTGGTATCAGAGCGGATTGCTTGTAGGAACCCCCTTTTCTAACTCCTTGGCCGAAGTTGAGTCTAGTCTTTGAAAAACTGATTTTCTAATATGGCTATGTGGCTTACGGGCCCATGTTGCCATTGGGTGGTATTCAGATCTTTTATTCCTTGTCTATACTCTGGGAATCTGATCCCTCTTCTATTTGAGTTAAATGATTTTGCTAACTCTAACCCTAGGCTCTCATAAATACTTTCTCCCGGAGAGCCCCTTCATTCCATATGATGCCTTGGTTCACCCGAAGATTCCAAAGATAACCTTCAGTATTTTTCAGTAGACTTTTGTGATCGTCGATTTTGCAATTCCCTACCTCCGATTTATCCTGACGGATAACTCCATACACTTGTTGTTCATACAATCCTTTCTCGTTGATCTTGTTGTTACAAGATGCCTCGAAATTCTCTCTATTGTTCTGAGAATACTTTGTCCCTACTACGTCGTAATTCTTTACCACCTGCATACCCCTACGTTAATTCCTCACACCTATCGAAGATTTGCTCATTCCTAGTTGATCAAGTGATTCAAAAGATACTCTAAAATACTATCTGATCTTCCGATAACCCTCTCCAACTATTGATCTACAAATACTTGTCTACTTGCATTATGCCTACCCGCTTGAAGTTTCTTATTGCACCTTCTTACCTTACTCTTGATGACCTTCTTAAATTTCAAATCGAGAGATGCCTCTATGCCACATTCACTGAGATAGCCCCAGGTTGCTATTTTGTGTTGAGCTCCATCCTTCCCAACTCTTTCCCCCTTACTCCACCCCTTAAATCTCGGGACGAGATTTCTTATAGTGGAGGAGAATTGTGATGCCCGGATAATTAAGCTACAGTAACCTCTGCTAATGATGCCATGTCACCACGGTTACTATTGTTAAACGTGCGTTGATTCAACCCCATTCAAATTCTAATTCAAAATCAAGTCAAAACTCAAAAGTTTTCAAATGTCAAAAATAAAATGTTCATCATGTGGAAAATATTCAACTGATAATTTTGGTGGTGAACCAACATTTTTGCAATTTGGTTCAATGCCTTAACCTAAATAAAATAGAAATTAAATTAAAAAAGGGCAAAGTTAGAATTCCCCCCAACTGCCCCCTCGGCCAGGCCCAGTGGCCCACCCCTACCCGGTCGCCGTCATGTTTCCCCGACCAGGGTCGCAACAGGGTGATATGTCTCCAATGTATCTCCTTTTCCTAACGCATTTCCTTTGGTTTTGGACTCTAATTTGCATGATTTGAATAAAACTAACCCCGGACTGACGCTTTTTTCAGCAGAACTACCATGGTGTTGTTTTTGTGCAGAAATAAAAGTTCTCGAAATGGAACAAAATTTTGCAAGGATTTTTTATATAATAAAAGAGAACTTTTTGAGCCAGGATGGACCTGAGGGGGCACCTGGGCAGGCACAACCCACTAGGGCGCGCCAGTCCCCCCAGGCGCGCCCAGGTGGGTGCTGCCCCCCATGGTCGCCCAGCTGACCTCCAAACCGATGCTATAAAATCCCATATTTCCAGAAAATATCAGGAAGAAATAATTATCACGTTTCACGAGACGGAACCGCCGCCAAGCCCTGTTCTTCCTCGGGAGAGCATATCTGGAGTCCGTTTGGGGCTCCGGAGAGGGGGGCCTTCGATCTTCGTCATCACCAACACATCTCCATCGCCAATTCCATGATGCTCCCCACCGGGAGTGAGTAATTCCTTCATAGGCTCGCTGGTCGGTGAGGTGTTTGTGACACCCCAAAATTTTAATCTTGTTTTATTAATTAAAATTTTGCCAGGAAACTAAAACCTTTATTTTCTGTATTTCCTTCTGATTTCAGAACCTCTCTTTTCTTTAATATTATGTAGTTTTTACCCCAAGTGACAACTTTTCAATCATTGTTGGACTTATTTTTTTCCCTCTCAAGTAAAACAATTCTTTTATCAGTAGGTTTACTTGCATAATTAATTTTCCCTGATGCCTTATTTCTTAAAAAAATATTTTTTTAAGCTTCAGGGCATCTTTTGCACTACAGCCATTTGATAAATTTATTTAAAAATTCCACGAAAAATTGGAGATGTCATGTGATGTTTTTAAAACACTTTTATGCAAAAATATATTTCATTCCTTGGATATTTTGAGTTCTCCACCAAGTTTTCAAATCTGGTCCAGTGGACAGTTTTGCACTACAACCTATTTAAATACTTCTTTAAAACATCTACCAAAATTTTGGGATGTCAACAGGAGTATATTCATTAACTTTGTGCATAAACCTAGTGTTGTCCTTTGGAAAAATTGAGTGAAACAACCTCTTTTTCATTCTGGTCCAGCCTTGTGTTTTCTACTGCAACCCTATTTATTTTTGCTCTAGTGACCTTGTGCTTTCTCCTGCTTCTAGTCAACCCTGCAAAACCCTTAAGTCCAAGAGGATGGACTCATTGGAGCAATTCTAGCTCTTGCAATCATGCCCTGTTCATTCTGTCCAAATCTGAAGATTTGCAAAACTTGCACTAGCAAGTTTCTTCTTTTGGCAAACTAACCTCACCACCCTCTCATTCATCTAAAGAGACCACACTCTCGAAGATTTGACCACTCCAAGAAATGCCTAGGTGCATGTGGCATTCTGTCAAACACTTTATGGGCATGACCAGTTTTGACATGAGTTTTAGTTTGCACTATGAACTTGCTTCCCTTGCCTAACCACCTTGTCCAATAAACTCCTAGCTACTCCTAACCTAGGTCTGCTAATTTCCAGCCTCACCCGAGACCTCTAGCACGCCCTGGCATTTTTTCGAGCACGTCCCGTGCGTGCTCTGGGCGCGAGCAGAGCACGCGTTTTGCACGTGCCGCGCCCGAGCCGCCACGTCGCGCCCCTGGTTTTGCCCGCACTGCAGAGCCACGCCACGCACTCTCCCTCTCACCGCATCACGCCAAGCAGCCCTGGTGCCCTGCAGCACCGCCGTCAGAGCCCCTTGGCGGCACGCCGGCGTCCGCAGCGCGTCTCTGCCAGGTCGGCGCCGCCCAAGCCTCTCCCACTCGCCACCTGCCCCTGGAACAGCTCAGCCTCATCCTCTCGCGTGTCCTCTAGCTCTCGTCGCCGCCACGACGCCCTGCCGCTACAGGGAGGCGGTTCACCGGCGAACTTATCCACGGCCGCCGCAAACCGACCTCGTTGCACTATAAGAAGAGGCCCCGAGCACGTCCCGTTCCCGCAGGCAGCCTCAAAATGCTCCCCTAGTTCTCCCGTGGCAGCCAATCGACCCGGGGAGGTCTTCTTCCCCACCTCCGGCAACCGCAGCCGCCGCCACTGTCCCGGCCATTCCGGCGCCACCAGAGCCTCCCCCTCTCCACTATCTTCACCAGGAGCTTCCTCTGCCCCTAGTGAATCCACCCCCCTACTCGATTTTGATTGGGACTCGCCGCGGGAGAAAAACAACTTTGCCCGACGGCCACCGTCCGCTGCGAAGCTCGCCGCCGGCAGCTCCGTCCACCCCAGAGACCAAAACGACTACTGGAGTGACCGCCTCGATCCCCTGAGCCCGCGGGTGACCTGGGTTTCCCGAACGGTGCCGCCGTTCGCCGGCGAGCATCGCCGGAGTCCCGCCTCCGCTCGGGGCAGAGGAAGAGGAGGGAGAAGACCAGTCAAACCTGACCAGTGGGTCCCCCGGGCCCACTATCAGTGGCACACCGCCCGATCCACGTGGGTTAAGTGAAGGCGTAAAGGGCAAGTACGTATTCAACGTATACCTGTTCGAAGCATTTTATTTTTATTCTGTTTTATTTTTTTAGATAGATTTTGACCACAACTTTGACTGCCTATAACTTTTTAATGATAACTCCAAATGAATTGATTCTTTTTCCTACCTCTCTCAAATTTAATCTAGTTTATTTTAAGATTTATTTGAGAATTTTTCAAAACAACTTTTGTGCTGTTTTGAGATTGTGTGTTAATTCAAATTTATTTAAAATAGGACTTTCGAGAGAGAGAAGCGAACTTTCAAAAGTTTTGGAGTGCACCCTGCCTTTCCACACCTTGAAGGCAAGCATTCTGAACCCTGGCATAATATTTTGCATGCGTTGTTTGACACGATTATGACACCACCTCAGTACTTAGAACTCGTTATTTTATGTGGTGATATGATCATTTGCATGAATGCTTATTGGAAATTTCCTTGTTGTTGGAAATGGACATGCTTGTGATAGTGATCATCCTCGTATGCCTTTCATGTCTCTGTCTTGGGTAGACCCGAGCTTGTCCCTAGTTCCTCGTCGAGACGAGTGTGTCCGGCATGGCATGAGGGGTATGATGAGTGGTGATTCTGTCTGTTGGATGAAATATATTCGTTACGCTATTCATGTAGGGAATACTTAAAAACCTCCTGAGTCGACCATAGATCGAGTCTTGTTCTAGTAACCCCCATACTTGTTTCGTACTACCACTTGTATCTACAACAATTAGAGTATGGTTCAGTAAGTCGTCAACCCCTTTTTAGCACACACCGTATGGAGAGGCCATGGTGGAAGATACCGGTTCTAGCTGGTTGGCAGGCCACCTGGTCCGGGGGCATGGGTGTTTCCGGTTGAGACCGAGAGGGGAGGACACCCTTAGAGCGCGCGATATAAATTTGATCCCATGCTACGCGAGGTTGTAGCCTCCCTACTTAGAGTTTTGCTTGACAGGTGTCGTGGGTGATTCCAGACACCTGTAAGTTAAGCTGGTGTGTGCAAGTTAGGTGTGTTTTCAATAAAAGACCGTAGACGGAATTAGTCCCGATGGACTAAAGGAATCCGTTACTCGTGGGTAAAGAGTACACCCTCTGCAGAGATTAAACCTATTCGAATAGCCGTGTCCATGGTTAAGGATTACTGTCTGGGATGGGTCAAGTGTCGGTCTTAGTGTCGGTCTTCGGAGGAGAAACTGTTAAACCAGAACTGGGATCACGACTTGAGACTTGTGATGATATGATTTACTATTTTGTTGTGGACTAACCCGTTATATTTTTGGCATATTCGAACATCCCTGGGATAGTTCTACCTCCTGGATATTCACTGTGATTATTTATAAGCCCTTTATGTGGTGTCGCTGAGACGCCCGACTGTGGCATGCTTGTCATTTATTTACATTATAAGCCCTTTATGTGGTGTCGCTGAGACACCCGACTGTGAAATGCTTGTCATTTATTTACCTTATAAGCCCTTTATGTGGTGTCGCTGAGATGCCCGACTGTGGCATGCTTGTTATTTATTTTATAAGCCCTTTATGTGGTCGCTCAGACGCCCGACTGAGGCATTTATCTTTGTTTACTAACCTTTCGAGGCGTCGCTTCAGACACCCGATCAGTGCATTTTATTATTAATATGTTATTGCATATTCATAAATAACCTGCTTGCATGCATCAGAGTTTTTATTATCTTTTGTGACTGACGTCGAACATAAAGTATTTCAGAACATCGTTGTATATTATACCCGTGTTCATAATGTTTGCGAGTACATTCAAAGTACTCACTGGCTTGTCCCTGGCTATTGTCTTGGCCAGATTTCTTGCGCGGAGAGGAGCGACCGTGACGACAGCCCCGGAACCTACGCAATGGTGATAGCAGCCTCGCGAAGATAGGAGTTAACCTGGTCAGCTGTTCCTGTGGGAAATGGAGTCCCATAGACATTGATGATCCACAAACCGCTTCCGCCATCAACCACTAGAAACCATTTGTTGTACTCACAGACCAGAACGGTCTTGTACTGCATATTTTGTATTTCGCTTGGAATTTCTGTATCAAGTTGGTGCCTCATCAGCTAACAGTAATCCTAGGGCTGATGAGCACAAGGGCCATTTTCTGGAAATTAATTACCGGAAAACCGGTCGAAACAAACTTGGTATCAGAGCCAGGCTGACCATTGGCTAATCCTATCTTAGCTAGGTCGAAAAACCTAGGTAGGCCAAACCACCAGACCTTAACCAAAACCCAGCCAAGCTTCTCGTGCAAGATAGACACACAGTGACTCCAACAGTTTTGGCAGTCGGTGCCCAACCTATCAACCTAGCATGTGGATCACGCGCCAGTGACCGATGCCTATAATGTCTCATTCGCAAGCATGCGAAGGAAGACTTCGTTCCCTTTTCTATAAAAGGGCACGCTAGCCTCAACCCAGCACAGCACAACCTCTACCTCAAACCGAGCCATAATGCCTGGCCCCGTCGTGCACAATGAGACCACAGCAACCAACCTTGGAGGTTTTGTGACCATACTCGCAAACCTCACCCGTCGTGCCTATGCGTTAGAAGAGCCCCCAGAATATGTTGTGTACCAAGGACCATGGGCGGTGAAAGCCGTCAATTCTGGGCCACTGGTGCACATCTACGGTAGGAGTCTATCGCCAGAACGCCCCTACAGGTTCACCGGAAGGACAACTTCCTTCGAACCACAAGCCATCCAGCTAGCTGCTCGAGAGGCTATAGTTCAACTCCGGCAGTTGTCGCCCAGAGTTAACTGTCGCTCGTTCTACTACTACCCCAGACGCGAAGGGTATGGTAGACCACCCCAAGTTGCCAACGGAGATCACGAGACGGATCCTGCATTATTGCACCTAGTGCGCTATGTAGGTGCACTAGAGGCACTATTCGATCAAATCACCATTGATCTGATCGCAACTCGTGGAGAGCTGGTTCGTCGAGCCCCGGCGAGAGGAGAAGATGAGCCCGACGCCGACAACCCAGTCGTGCTATTTGGACAACCAATCGATACCCTGAGGTCAGCCCTAGCCATCAACCAAGGTTCCTTGATGACCCAAGAAGTGCTTAGTCGCCTTTTGGGAACACACTCCAACGGGATTGTGGCCAACAATCCCCGCGATGGTCATCATCGCTACCCCGACCCTGCAGTTCCTCAACCACCTCCAGCTAACCCCGACGGTGAGAACCGTGGAGAAGCCTCGACGTCCTCAAGGCAGGCTCGTTTAGATATAAACGAGGTAGACTAAGTCACCAAGTAGTGCCGAGTCTCAGTGTATCCTCGCCTTATAATCGTGTGACCTTGTGAATAAACGCAGCCTGTTGTTGTGCCTCTGTTTTAAATAGTAACCTTGCATAATTATGTCAGCACGCAGTTGCATATTTTTCCGGGCACAGCTACCAAAACCACCCCGACAACCCCCACAGTGATACATCACTTTAGTGAGGTATGTATCTGTGACTTTGACCCCGACCCTTGGAGCTGACTGGCAAATTAATTACCTTTCACCACGGTAAATAACCAGCCCGGATGCTATATAAGAAGGCCACCTCGTGACCTTACCAAGCACCCCTCACCTCGTGCACCACCCTCACAACCACTTCTTGCCATGCCGAGCCCTAGTATTTATCTGAGAACCCCAGATGCAACCCCGGGTAGTTTTGTCAAAATATTGTGGGACTTTACCTGCAGTACCATGGGTTCTACCCAGCCACCCCAGTACGAGCTGTTCAAATCGAGAATCACACCTTCCACCTCGAAATATTGGGCAGCAGTACACATCCCTCCCGTAGACTCCAACCAAGACCCAACGGAGGTCTCCTTCGTGGGGAAATCTATGCCGACCCCACATATGGCCATAGAAGCTGCTGCTTACGAAGCACTCGCTCGCCTTCGATTCGTGGTACCTTATGCCAGCGAACGAGGGTATTATTACTTTCCGAGCCGTGCAGCACCTGGAGAAGTAACGTCTTTTCCCGGTGGACGGATTGAGAGAGACCCAGTACTGGCCAACCTGGTCCAGTACGTCATCGCTCAAGAACGTTTGAACCAGTGAGTAATGGGATATCTCTAGAGTCTCGCGGATTTAAATCCTCAGATCACCATCGGCAGACCACTGAGACCCGACCAGGAGAGACACATTCATCGGCTGATCAATCCTCTTTCCCCGATAGAAGAGGAGTGCGTCCCAGTACCAGAGATGTTTTCTCGGGATCCCATCCAGTTACCGTTTGCAGTATAGACATCGCTGCTATGTTTATTCTTGCAACTTTTACTTATGTGTTGTAACTTACGCGTGGTACCCCGAGTTTGTGCGGCGAGTAAATTATTTAGTTTCTATTAATGTGAGTAGTTCTGTTATGGTTTGACTCTAATATATTACTGTTTCTCTCGCGAAAAATCCTGTAGTGAGATTTCTTTTCCCTGAGTTGCTGCATCGTATATCTTCTCACGACGTGGATTATTTTATTTCACACAGCACCACGGCAGCAGACTCACCACCGCTCGAAAACATACACCGCTTGCAAAAACACCTAACCGTGGAGTATTTTTTTTCAAAACAGCTCTTACCAAATCTCGAGGACGAGATTTTTTCTTAAGGGGGGTAGTGTTGTGACACCCCAAAATTTTAATCTTGTTTTATTAATTAAAATTTTGCCAGGAAACTAAAACTTTTATTTTCTGTATTTCCTTCTGATTTCAGAACCTCTCTTTTCTTTATTATTATGTAGTTTTTACCCCAAGTGAAAAATTTTCAATCATTGTTGGACTTTTTTTTCCTCTCAAGTAAAACAATTCTTTTATCAGTATGTTTACTTGCATAATTACTTTTCCCTGATGCCTTATTTCTTTAAAAAAAATATTTTTAAGCTTCAGGGCCTCTTTTGCACTACAACCCATTTGATAAATTTATTTAAAAATTCCACCAAAAATTGGAGATGTCATGTGATGTTTTTAAAACACTTTTATGCAAAAATATATTTCATTCCTTGGATATTTTGAGTTCTACACAAGTTTTCAAATCTGGTCCAGTGGACAGTTTTGCACTACAACGTATTTAAATATTTCTTTAAAACTTCTACCAAAATTTTGGGATGTCAACAGGAGTATATTAATTAACTTTGTGCATAAACCTAGTGTTGTCCTTTGGAAAAATTGAGTGAAACAACCTCTTTTTCATTCTGGTCCAGCCTTGTGTTTTCTACTGCAACCCTATTTATTTTTGCTCTAGTGACCTTGTGCTTTCTCCTGCTTCTAGTCAACCCTGCAAAACCCTTAAGTCCAAGAGGATGGACTCATTGGAGCAATTCTAGCTCTTGCAATCATGCCCTGTTCATTCTGTCCAAATCTGAAGATTTGCAAAACTTGCACTAGCAAGTTTCTTCTTTTGGCAAACTAACCTCACCACCCTCTCATTCATCTAAAGAGACCACACTCTGGAAGATTTGACCACTCCAAGAAATGCCTAGGTGCATGTGGCATTCTGTCAAACACTTTATGGGCATGACCAGTTTTGACATGAGTTTTAGTTTGCATTATGAACTTGCTTCCCTTGCCTAACCACCTTGTCCAATAAACTCCTAGCTACTCCTAACCTAGGTCTGCTAATTTCCAGCCTCACCCGAGACCTCTAGCACGCCCTGGCATTTTGTCGAGCACGTCCTGTGCGTGCTCTGGGCGCGAGCAGAGCACGCGTTTTGCACGTGCCGCGCCCGAGCCGCCACGTCGCGCCCCTGGTTTTGCCCACACTACAGAGCCACGCCACGCACTCTCCCTCTCACCGCATCACGCCAAGCAGCCCTGGTGCCCTGCAGCACCGCCGTCAGAGCCCCTTGGCGGCACGCCGCGTCCGCAGCGCGTCTCTGCCAGGTCGGTGCCGCCCAAGCCTCTCCCGCTCGCCACCTGCCCCTGGAACAGCTCAGCCTCATCCTCTCGCTTGTCCTCTAGCTCTCGTCGCCGCCACGACGCCCTGCCGCTACAGCGAGGCGGTTCACCGGCGAACTTATCCACGGCCGCCGCAAACCGACCTCGTTGCACTATAAGAAGAGGCCCCGAGCACGTCCCGTTCCCGCAGGCAGCCCCAAAATGCTCCCCTAGTTCTCCCGTGGCAGCCAATCGACCCGGGGAGGTCTTCTTCCCCACCTCCGGCAACCGCAGCCGCCGCCACTGTCCCGGCCATTCCGGCGCCACCAGAGCCTCCCCCTCTCCACTTTCTTCACCAGGAGCTTCCTCTCCCCCTAGTGAATCCATCCCCCTGCTCAATTTTGATCGGGACTCGCGGCAGGAGAAAAACCACTTGGCCCGACGGCCACCGTCCGCTGCGAAGCTCGCCGCCGGCAGCTCCGTCCACCCCATAGACCAAAACGACTACTGGAGTGACCGCCTCGATCCCCTGAGCCCGCGGGTGACCTCGGATTCCCGAACGGTGCCGCCGTTCGCCGGCGAGCATCGCCGGAGTCCCGCCTCCGCTCGGGGCAGAGGAATAGGAGGGAGAAGACCAGTCAAACCTGACCAGTGGGTCCCCCGGGCCCACGATCAGTGGCACACTGCCTGATGAACGTGGGTTAAGTGAAGGCGTAAAGGGCAAGTACGTATTCGACGTATACCTGTTCAAAGCATTTTCTTTTTATTCTGTGTTATTTTTTTTAAACTGATTTTGACCACAACTTTGGCTGCCTATAACTTTTTAATGATAACTCCAAATGAATTGATTCTTTTCCTACCTCTCTCAAATTTAATCTAGTTTATTTTAAGATTTATTTGAGAATTTTCAAACAACTTTTTGTGCTGTTTTGAGATTGTGTGTTAATTCAAATTTATTTAAAATAGGACTTTGGAGAGAGAGAGAAGCGAACTTTCAAAAGTTTTGGAGTGCACCCTGCCTTTCCACACCTCGAAGGCAAGCATTCTAAACCCTGGCATAATATTTTGCATGCGTTGTTTGACACGATTATGACACCACCTCAGTACTTAGAACTCGTTATTTTATGTGGTGATATGATCATTTGCATGAATGCTTATTGGAAATTTCCTTGCTGTTGGAAATGGACATGCTTGTGATAGTGATCATCCTCGTATGCCTTTCGTGCCTACCGGAAGGAAAACTGGAAAGTCTCTATCTTGGGTAGACCTGAGCTTGTCCCTAGTTCCTCGTCGAGACGAGTGTGTCCGGCATGGCATGAGGGGTATGATGAGTGGTGATTCTGTCTGTTGGATGAAATATATTCGTTATGCTAATCATGCAGGGAATACTTAAAACCTCCTGAGTCGACCATAGATCGAGTCTTGTTCCAGTAACCCCCATACTTGTTTCGTACTACCACTTGTCTCTACAACAAGTAGGGTACGGTTCAGTAAGTCGTCAACCCCTTTCTAGCACACACCGTACAGAGAGGCCATGGTGGAAGATACCGGTTGTAGCTGGTAGGCAGGCCACCTGGTCCGGGGGCATGGGTGTTTCCGGTTGAGACCGAGAGGGGAGGCCACCCCTTAGAGCGTGCGATATAAATTTGATCCCATGCTACGCGAGGTTGTAGCCTCCCCACTTAGAGTTTTGCTTGACAGGTGTCGTGGGTGATTCCAGACACCTGTGAGTTAAGCTGGTGTGTGCAGGTCAGGTGTGTTTTCAATTAAAAGACCGTAGACGGAATTAGTCCCGATGGACTAAAGGAATCCGTTACTCGTGGGTAAAGAGTACACCCTCTGCAGATATTAAACCTATTCGAATAGCCGTGTCCATGGTTAAGGATTACTGTCTGGGATGGGTCAAGTGTCGGTCTTAGTGTCGGTCTTCGGAGGAGAAACTGTTAAACCAGAACTGGGATCACGACTTGAGACTTGTGATGATATGATTTATTATTTTGTTGTGGACTAACCCGTTATATTTTTGGCATATTCGAACATCCCTGGGATAGTTCTACCTCCTGGATATTCACTGTGATTATTTATAAGCCCTTTATGCGGTGTCGCTGAGATGCCCGACTGTGGCATGCTTGTCATTTATTTACATTATAAGCCCTTTATGTGGTGTCGCTGAGACGCCCGACTGTGGCATGCTTGTCATTTATTTACCTTATAAGCCCTTTATGTGGTGTCGCTGAGACGCCCGACTATGGCATGCTTGTTATTTATTTTATAAGCCCTTTATGTGGTGTCGCTCAGACGCCCGACTGAGGCATTTCTCTTTGTTTACTAACCTTTCGAGGTGTCGCTTCAGACACCCGATCGGTGCATTTTATTATTAATATGTTATTGCATATTCATAAATAACCTGCTTGCATGCATCAGAGTTTTTATTATCTTTTGTGACTGACGTCGTGAACATAAAGTATTTCAGAACATCGTTGTTATATCATACCCGTGTTCATAATGTTTGCGAGTACATTCAAAGTACTCACTGGCTTGTCCCTAGCTATTGTCTTGGCCAGATTTCTTCCGCGGAGAGGAGCGACCGTGATGACAGCCCCGAAACCTAAGCAACACTGATAGCAGCCTCGCGAAGATAGGAGTTAACCTGGTCAGCTGTTCCTGTGGGAAATGGAGTCCCATAGACACCGATAATCCACAAACCGCTTCCGCCATCAACCACTAGAAACCATTTGTTGTACTCACAGACCAGAACGGTCTTGTACTGCATATTTTGTATTTCGCTTGGAATTTCTGTATCAAGTTGGTGCCTCATCAGCTAACAGTAATCCTGGGGCTGATGAGCACAAGGGCCATTTTCTGGAAATTAATAGCCAGAAAACCAGTCGCCACAGTGCTGGATGAGATTCATCATGTAATCGAGTTAGTTTTGTTAGGGCTTGATCCCTAGTATCCACTATGTTCTAAGATTGATGTTACTATGACATTGCCATGCTTAATGCTTGTCCCTTTGGGCCCGGGTACCATGATTTCACATCTGAACCATTTATGGTATCACCATTATATCCATGTTCTAGATTCAATCTTGCAAGTTATAGTCACCAACTACGTGTTATGATCCGGCAACCCTGGAGTGACAGAAGTCGGGACCACTCCCGGTGATGACCGTAGTTTGACGAGTTCATGGATTCACCGTGTGCTAATGCTTTGTTCCGGTTCTCTATTAAAAGGAGGCCTTAATATCCCTTAGTTTCCAATAGGACCCCGCTGCCACGGGAGGATAGGACAAAAGATGTCATGCAAGTTCTTTTCATAAGCACGTATGACTATTTACAGAATACATGCCTACATTTATGAACTGGAGCTAATGCCATATCGCCGTAGGTTATAACTGTCTCATGATGAATATCATCCAATGAGTAACCGATCCAATGCCTACGAATTTATCTTATATTGTTCTTGCTTATTTACTACTGTTGCTACTGCTATCGTTACTGCTACAATATCACTGCTATCGCTGTTACTGTTACCGTTGCTACCGCTACTATCATCAAAACTATCATACTACTGTGCTACTAATCACTTTGCTGCAGATAATTAATCTCCAGGTGTGGTTGAATTGATAACTCAGCTGCTAATACCTTCAAATATACTTTGGCTCCCCTTGTGTCGAATCTATAAATTTGGGTTGAATACTCTACCCTCGAAAACTGTTGTGATCCCCTATACTTGTGGGTTATCAACGCCTTTTCTGGTGCCATTGCTGGGAAGCATAGCTATATTTGTTGAGTCACTTGGGATTATTATCATATTATCACTATGAAGAATCTGAAGGATGCTAAGACTAAGATTTTTCCCTCGAAGACGAGTGGAGGTAAAGAACTGCCATCCAGTTTTGCTTTAGATTCACCTTCTGCTATAAGTAAACTTGCAACTCCACAACATGCTATTAATTCTGATATGTCGCAAGTTATTGATGATGCTACTTCTGCTTGGAATGCTACTCATGATGATGATGCTAGTACCTTGCTTGATGATGTGCCACTAGGTGAATTTCTTGATGAACAAATTGCTAGAGTAAGACAACATGATATTGTTGAATCTGATTATGAACTTGAAACTAAAACTACTGAAACACCTACTAGAACTAGTCCTCCTAGATATGAATTGCCAAAGGTACCGGAAGGTTATACTATGAGTGGGGAGGCAACTAGAGATATTCTTGCTTGTAAGGATAGAGATGATCTAGAGAAATTATTATGCAAGTATAAAGAAAGATCTCTGAATGCTAAAATTAAATATGATCCTTAGTTTGCTACTTCACCTATTGTTATTGCTGATAAGGATTATGAATTCTCCGTCGACCCAGAGTTAATCACTTTGGTTAAATCTGATTCTTTCCATGGTTATGAAACTGAAACTGTTGTGGCACATCTTACAAAGTTGAATGATATAGCTACCCTTTTTGCTCATGATGAGAAGATTCGTTATTACTATATTCTCAAGTTAATTCCATTCTAATTAAAGGGTGATGCTAAAGCTTGGTACCATACTCTTGCTCCAGGTTGTGTGCGTAGTCCCCAGGATATGATCTATGACTTCTCTGAAAAATATTTCCCTGCTCATAAGAAACAAGCTGCCTTGCAGGAACGATTTAACTTTGTGCAAATTGAAGAAGAGAGACTCCCACAAGCTTGTGGGATGCTTCTCCAATTGCTTAATTCTTTGCCTGATCATCCTCTTAAGAAAAATGAAATACTTGATATCTTCTATAATGGACTAACTGATGCTTCTAGGGACTTCCTAGATAGTTGTGTTGGTTGTGTTTTCAGGGAACGAACTATTGAAGAAGCTGAAGAATTATTGAATAACATATTGAAAAATTACGATGATTGGACTCCTCCTGAAGCACCTATTAAACCCACTCGGAAGAAGAGGGGTATCTTATATCTCAGACCTGATGATATGCAAGAGGCAAAGAAATCTATGAAGGAAAAAGGTATTAAGGTCGAGGATGTTAAAAATTTACCACCCATCGAAGAAATACATGGTCTTGAAGCACCACCACCACCCAAGGTGGTAGAGGTAAAATCATTAATGAAATTCAATGATAGTGATGATCCTCATAATAAACATCCTAGTCAATGCCTTTATGAGTTTGACAATTACATTAGAGTGCAAGATTACTTCAATGCAAATGTTATGAAACAATTGAAATACAACTCTGATATGATTGCTCGCTTAAGTGACTTGTTATTTAGAATATCAAATGATGTTAGAGGTGTAGGAAAATATGCCTTTATGGTTCAAACTCAATTAGAACAAGTTGCGAAATCTCAAAGAGAGTTACTTGATGAAATGAACAATAATATAAGTGACTTTGCTGTTAGAGTAGCAACTAGAGGAGGTAGAATGACCCAGGAACCACTTTATCTCGAGGGACATCCAAAGAGAATTGAACAAGATTCTCAAAGGAACAACACCACCACACCTAGTTCTTCTTCTAAAAAGAAAAAGAAAAAAAGAAAAATGATAGGAATTTGCCTACTTCTTGTGAACCTGAAATAGAAAAACCTCCTGATGATGATAATGAAGTTTCTATCTCTGATGCTGAAACTCAATCTGGTAATGAACACTCACCTTCTGATAATGAAAAAGATAATGATGAAGTTCATGAAACCACTCAACCTAATGATAAAGAACTAGATAATGATGTTGAGATAGAACCATCTGTTGATCTTGATAAGACACAACCTAAGAATAAAAGATATGATAAAATAGACTTTGTTGCGAGAAAACATGGAAAGGAAAGAGAATCATGGGTTCAAAAGTCTATGCCCTTTCCACTTATGTCAACTAAAAATATAGATGATGAAGAATTTGAACGCTTTGCTGAAATGATTAGGCTAGTCTTTTTGTGCACTCGCTTGACTGATATCTGAAAAATGCCTCCTTATGCAAAGTATATGAAAGACATCATCACTAATAAGATAAAAATACCGGAAGTTGAAATCTCCACTATGCCTGCTAATTACACTTTCAAAGATGGAGTACCCAAAAAACTTGGAGATCCGTGAATACCAACTACACCTTGCTCCATTAAAAGAAATTATGTGAAAACTATTTTATGTGATGTGATTTGGGAGCTGGTGTTAGTGTTATGCCTTTCTCTTTATATAAAAGACTTGACTTGAATAAACTCACACCTACTGAAATATAATTGAAAATGGCTGATAAATCAACTGCCATACCTATCGGTATTTGTGAGGATGTGCCCGTTGTTGCTGCTAATGTTACTATTTTGACTGACTTTGTTATACTTGAGATGCCTGAGGATGAAAACATGTCGATTGTCCTTGGTGGACCCTTCTTTAATAGCACAGGGGCTGTTATTGATTGCAATAAAAGCAAGTTCACTTTTCATATCAATCATAATGAGCATACGGTGCACTTTCCGAAGAAACAATTCCAAGTGAATGGTATTAATGTTATTGAAAAATCTCCGACAATCACTATTGGAAGTTTTCAACTACCTCTACCTACTATCAAAAAGAAATATGAAATACTTATTGTTGGGGACATTCATATCCGGTGTGCGGCGAGGGCGGAGTCTACCATATGTCCGGTGTGCGGTGTCACTCGATACAAGAAGAGGAAGAAAGCTCCTCGAAAATCGGTGTGGTACTTTCCGATCACTCCTCGTCTGCAGCGGTATTTCACGGACCCTAAGGTAGCAAAGCTCCTGCGTTGGCACGCGGATAGGGAGGAGAAGAAGCGGGAAGATGACGGAAATGATCCGGAGATAAATAAAAAAGACAAGATGCTGAGTCACCCTAAGGATGCGAGCACCGATGGAGTCAATCCGTTTGGCAGCCAGAGAAGCACACATAGCACCTGGCCTGTGTTTGTGTGGATGTACAACCTTCCCCCCTGGTTGTGCCTGAAGAGGAAGTACATTCACATGAGTATGCTAATTGAAGGGCCGAAACAACCAGGGAACGACATCAATCTGTATCTGGGGCTGCTGAAGGAGGAGCTAGACACGCTGTGGAAAACGCCAGCCAATACGTGGGATTCCGCAGAGAAAGAATATTTCCCTATGAGAGCCGCACTGCTCACGACGGTGCACGACTATCTTGGTTATGGATATCTCGCGGGGCAGGTAGTCCATGGATTTTCTGGATGCGTAAGGTGCATGGATGACACAACGTATCGCCAGCTAGATAGAGATCCCGGGTCATCGAAAACTGTGTTCATGGAACATCGAAGGTGGCTTCGCGACGATGACCCGTGGAGGAAACGCAAGGATCTGTTCGATGGTGAAACCGAACCCCGAAAACGCCCGTGTACGAGGAGCGACGAGGAAATAGACGAGCTGTTGAAAATTTGGAAAGACTGCCCACTGCCGGGAAAGAAGAAAAAGGTGCCAGAGCCGCGAAAGAAGCAAAAGGCGCCAGAGCCGCTGCTGAAGGTATGGAAAACGAGGTCTGTTTTCTGGGATTTGCCGTACTGGAAGCTCCACCATGTGCCTCACAACCTTGATGTCATGCATATCACGAAGAACGTGTGCGAGAGTCTGGTTGGTACCCTGCTCAACATGCCAGAGAGGACCAAAGATGGGCCGAAAGCAAGGGCAGACTTGAAATCAATGGGCATCAGGCAGGAGCTTCACGCTAATGATGATGATGATGATGATGAGGCGAAGCAGGACACAGAAAGTCACCGCAAAGGCAAAAAGGCCAAGAAGACCAGAAATGACTACCCTCCCGCGTGCTTCACTCTAAGTCAGGAGGAGATCGAGCAGTTTTTCACCTGCCTCCTAGGAGTAAAACTTCCTTATGGTTACGCGGGGAAGATAAGCAGATACCTAGACCCAGTGAAGCAGAAGTTCAGCGGGATGAAGTCTCATGACTGTCACGTGCTGATGACGCAGATACTTCCAGTTGCAATCCATGGGATCATGGACGCGCACGTCCGTGAAAAGCTATTTGGCCTATGCAACTTTTTCGACGTCATCTCTCGGAAGTCGATTGGCATGAGGCAACTCAGAAGGCTACAGGAATAGATCGTGGTGATACTATGCGAGCTTGAGATGTACTTCCCGCCCGCATTCTTCGACGTTATGGTGCATCTGCTGGTCCATATCATGGAGGATATCATCCAACTCGGGCCGACTTTCCTGCACAGCATGACGCCATTTGAAAGGATGAATGGTATCATCAAAGGATACGTTCGGAACATGTCACGTCCAGAGGGAAGTATATCCAGGGGCTTTCTAACCGAAGAGTGCATCTTCTACTGCACGAATTATCTAGGCATCGAGAACCCCGTTGGTCTGCCCGTCAACAGGCACCTCGGCAGGCTCGCTGGATGGGGTCACCGTGAGGGTCGCTGCGAAATGCATGTCGACTTCGAGGGTCGACTCGCTGACTTTGAAAGAGCAAACCTAGTCGCGCTACAACACATAGACGTGGTCGATCCTTGGGTGGTAGAGCACAAAACCATTATTGAGAAGACGTACAATGACCGAGGCCAACAGAGGACGGACGGAGATATACTAAAAGAGCACAACTCATGTTTCACGCGTTGGTTCAAGCAGAAGCTTCTGTCGTACCCTTTACATGAGGATTCTTCCGCGGAAGAACAACTCATATTCGCCTTGTCACAGGGCGCCGAGCACAGCCTGATGACCTATGAGGCGTACGATATCAACAGCTACACATTCTACACCGAGGACAAGGATATGAAGAGCGATGGTTATCAGAACTCCGGGGTAACGATGGAATCCTACACCGGTAAGGACAAGGACAGATACTACGGAAGGATCGAGGAGATCTGGGAGCTAAGCTACGCTGGAGAGAAGGTGTCGATGTTCCGTGTCAGATGGTCCAAGAGCGTCCTAAAAGAAGACCGATATTTCACCACCATGGTTATACCCGAAGCCAAATCCAAGACCGCGGGCGCAAACGTCACCGCGAAAAATGATCCATGGGTACTGGCTTCCCAAGTGGACCAATGCTTCTTCATTACCGACCCGCCAAAGCCCAATCGTGTTGTCATGAGGAGAGGCAAAAGGAAGATCATCGGAATGGATGGAGTAGCCAATGAGCAAGACTTCAACAAGTACGGCGACCCGAAGATCGAACATGACGACGACGATGAAGTAGGAGCACACACCACAAGAAGAAGCAGGACCTCCCTATCTAAAGGACGTCCGTTCCACAGAAGAACTCCATTTGCGAAAAAGAAGGGCAAGAAGATTGTGAACAGATAGCTAGCTAAGATCGATTGTATTTAATTCGTAGTCTTCATTTCTCGATTGTATTTCATGGGCACTTTTTGATATCATGAATATTTTTAAATTTCATGGACACTTTTTGAAATCAAGAGGACACTTAAATTTCATGGGCACTTTTTCAATTATTACTATTTTTATAAAAAAATATTACTGTTATGATTTAAACAAGTTTGAACATATTTAAACACAAATAAATATAAAAAACAGCATTTAAAATGCATAAAAAAATATTGGGGAGCCTGGGAATCGAACCCAAGAACTCTTGGTGTGTGTGCTACGTGCTGACCAGTCGGGCTAGTGGGTGGGTTCTATTGTAGATAGGGCTAGGTTGTAGATAGGGCTAGTGGGTTAGATTAAAACAAAATTCTAAAGGTGCACCGTGGGCTGGTGCGCCATTAGAATAGTCATACTTCTAGTGCACGAGTGGGTGGTGCGCCATTAGAAAGCTTCCCCCACACTAAATCCCCAATCTCTCTAATCTCTCCCCTGCCTCATCGATCTCACCCGCTGCCCCCCGTCTTCGCCGTCCCCCTCGCTGCCCCCCTCGCCTCCTTCGCCGTCCCCGAGCCCAGCGCCGCCTCCCTCGCCGTCCCCGAGCCGAGCGCCGCCTTCCTCGACGTCCTCCCGCCCAAGCGCCCCCTCCCCCCGCGGCCCCGCCTGCGCCCTCGATGTGCTCGCCGTCCAACACCATGCGGCCTGCCCAGGAGGACCGCCGCCGTCTTCCTCTTCGACTACGAGGACCCGGACGAGCTCAGATGCCTAGGAGGACCGCCACCGCTCGACGCCCTCGACCGTGCGGCCTGCCCAGGAGGAGCGCCACCGCTCGACGCCGAATTCGCGCCGCCTTGACTAGCTCTAGCTGCCCCGAGTCGCCCTCGACCTCCCAAGTGAGCGCCAGAGACGCTTCCCCCTCTTCCCCCTCTTTATTTCCTTCTGATATGTTCTAGGGTTGGGGGTTGGAGAAATTTGGACAAGGAAAGGGGGTTGGAGAATTAAGTAGCTAGGGTTTTCCAAATGTTCAAATCTCTGAGCTTGCATTTAGATGCATTTTAGAGGATACTTGGTCCATATTCATTTGGTCCATATTCATTTGCAGTGAACATACATTTTCACTGTTCTTATAATATTTGCTTGATGTCAGATTATGCTATGAGGATATTAGTCTAAGCCCAGTCTTGGATGCATTGTTTTATCCTGCGGACGCCCATTTGCAGTGACCATGGCAGTAGCTGGCATTTTGTTATGATAATTTTAGTATATATCTTACTATCCTTTGCTGATCTCGTTGTATTTTCAATGCACAAGCAACTCTCCGACGAAGTCTCCTCCAGGTAATATATGTCTCATGCTTTCTAAAGAGTACTAGTATACTGACTAAACTATCCACTTGCCATGGTTAGCTGCTCTGTTGTCTGAATCATGATACTTTGCCAGCTGAAACTTGCCTATCACACTGTCGCTATATTGCTCAACTAAAAACACAAATATTTGTAGTTTTTGTCTGTCATAATGCAACTAAGGATACTAGTCTCAACTAAGCATACTAGTTTTTTGTAGTGAGACAGTAAGATAGTGAGACAGTAAGAAGGAAACTTCCCAGATTATGTTGAAAGAAAATACTTGGTTTGACAGCAAGTACCATGACACGAATCAAAAAACATATACGGTGGGAAAAATAAAATGGCAGAAACCTGGGAGGTTCTGGTTTGCTGTATCTCCACCAGTTTGGGTTGGTGAATGTGGATGATTTTTTATCCTGTGAACTCATTGTACTGCTACAAGAATTTGGTATCATCATGGTGTAATTTTGTTAACATTCTGGTTTTGTTAAATAGTGGCTACACTAATCTAGAGTGATACAATTTTCCTTCCCATTTGGTATCATCATGTTCGGTGTATACAGTTATAACATCATGTGGGTTTTTTAAGTCTGTTTAGAGCTCATGTGGGTTTTAACATCATGTGGGTTGGTGAATGTGGATGATTTTTTTATCCTGTGAACTTGAATGTTGCAATGCTGTTTTCTTCGGAGGATACTGTCAAAAACTTGAGCTACTATCTTGCAAAGATGATGATCATCTTGCTAGTTTGCTGGGTTTTGTCTCCGACCATCGTGTCGTGGTGAATTTGCAGGTACACCGAGAGGCCCTTGAGTTTGCCGGAATGTTGATTAACTTCCGTTCCGGCAAATTCGGGTACTCCATATGTCCTATTTTCAGCAAAGGTCATGCTGAAATTTTAGCATGACTTTGCTAAAAATAGGACATATGGGGTACTTGCGACTAATGCATGGACCGGGGTATCTTAGTACTTAGTTAAGTAGGATCAAATGCCCTGCCATTCTTGCTGCATTAAACCATAGGTGGCAATAGAGCCAAGTGATTAGTGCCAAGTGATTAGGCCCAACCTAGGGTGCCTCGGCTTAGGCTTTTAGGGTGCCTCGGCGTCGAAAAACCCTAAATTATGAAAGCTTAGGCTTTTAGGGTACCTCGGTGTCGACAAACCCTAAATGATGAGACCATGATCTTGTTCCTTGACAATAACCAACTTTTTGACCAAACTTTTTTCCCCACTAAGAGCGAAACATGGCCCATAACAATGAGGCTGGTGGTTCGGGCGGCAAGCAATTCTGGGAGTTGTCCCAGGAGATGGAGGAACAACCTCACCGCTATGAGGACGACGCGGAAGACACCGATCCTGATTACACAACCCCTAGTGGAGTCAGAAAAGCAAAAATCAGAAAAGCAAAAAAAACCAAATATTCATACTAATGGCGCATCAAGGCAGAGTGCGCTATTAGTATGCCAAAGTATACTAATGGCGCATCGTGGCAGAGTGCGCCATTAGTGTGACAAAGCACGTGGTTACATATGGCCCCCCGGGAGGCATACTAATGGTGCATGGTGTTACATACTAATGGCGCACTGGCAGGTGCGCCATTAGTATACCAGATACTAATGGCGCACCAGTGGTGCGCCATTAGTAAAAAATTCTAATGGCGTGCTAGTAATGGCGCACCGGTAGTGCGCCGTTAGTAGGCAAAACCGGTGCGCCATTAGTAGGCCTTTTCCTAGTAGTGGTAGCTCTTTTCTCACAAAAGCGCTGCTACTATAACCAGTACCTATATAACAGTTTTCCTATTTGTTTCCTTCTATTTTCTTTTCCTTTATTTTCTCTCACTTTTCTCTTTCGAGAGCAGTGAATACAGGGAAGGTGATATATATTGCATCATTTGACGGTTAAGTATGTATATAAAATAGGAACATATATATTACATCATTGGACCCATGCATAATAATGGCTAAGTAGGTATACAAAATAGAAACATATATATTACATCATTTGACAGATAACATACGGTTCCTCAGCGTTGATGTTTTCTTTTTTGAGTCAGCTTCTTTCCCTTCTTGTTCGTTAAAGAATAATTGAGCCCCTCAATGTGACTTTGCCTTTTCCATGGAGTACGATTTTTCTTAGGTAATGTAGTATTGATTCTTCTTTCGACATATACTTCATCATCATCGTCATCTTCCCTCATTGGGTTGCCGTACTGATCGTGGTCTTCCTCGTTGGCGACTCCATCCATTCCAATGATGTTCCTTTTGCCTCTCCTCATGACAACACGGCTGGGATTGCGCGGGTCGGTTATGAAGAAGCATTGTGTCACGTGCTTAGTGTGTACCGATGGCTCGTTTTTCGCGATAGCGTTCACGGTAGCGCTCTTGGCATCGGGTATAGTCATGGTAGTGAAATTCCGGTTTTCTCTTTTGACATTCTTAGCCCATCTGACATGAAACATCATCGTGTTGTGCAGTCCAGAGTAGTCAAGCTCCCAGATCTCCTCGACCCTTCCATAAAATCTTTGAGTTGCACCATTTTCGTTGCCGGTCATGCATTCCATTTTTACCCCTGAGTTCTAATCATCACTGTCCATATCTTTGGCCTCCGTGTAGAACGTGTATCCGTTGATATCGTATGCCTGATAGGTTACAAGGTTGGGCGAGGGGCCATGTGCTAAGGCATATATAAGAAATTCGTCCTTAGAGCCCTCCTCTGGGGGATTAGCAATAATATGCTCTTTGAACCAATGCAGGAAAGTGGAGTTGTGCTCTCTAGTAACTTCGGCGTCCGTCCTGCATACCCCCCGGTCACGATACTTCTTTGCGATAATTTCTTTGTGCAGTGCCACGAAAGGATCTACCTCATCTAGGTGTTGTAGCACTACCAAGTTTGCTCTGTCAAAGTCACTGCGTCGATTTGAGTATGGCACTTGCAGTTCCCTGTGACCGTTGGAGTGACCTTCTCCTTCGAGCCTCCCATCGTGCTTGTTAACAGGCAAACCAACACTAACACTAGGCGGTTGGTCTGTGCCATATAGAAAATACTCGCAGAAAGAGATGCACTCTTGTGTCACATATCCCTGGATGATGCTTCCATCTGGAGGGGACATGTTACAAATGAATCCTTTGATGATCCCATTCATCCTCTCAAACGGCATCATGTTGTGCAAGAATGACGGCCCCAGGTCTATTATGTCGTCCACAATATGGACTCACAGATGCACCATCACGTCAAAGAACGCGGGCGGGAAGTACATCTCAAGCTCATTCAGTATCACAACGATCTCTTCCTGTAGCCTTCGGAGCTGCTTCACACTGATCGACTTTTGAGAGATGACGTCGAAAAAGTTACAGAGACCAATAAGCGTGTCATGGACGTGCTTGTCCCTTATCCCTCTAAGGGCAACAGGTAGTATCTGCGTCATCATCACATGATAGTCATGGGACTTCATCCCGCTGAACCTTTTCTTGTCCATGTCTAGATATCTGCTTATCTTGCCACAGTAACTGGAACTAACTTTGACTCCGGTAAGGCACTTAAAGAATATATTGATCTCAGCCTGACTTAGGGTGAAGCAAGAAGGGGGGCAATAATCCCCTTTCTTTATTTTCTTGCCCATCTTCTCCCGTGCCTCTGTATCCGTCTCTGTCTCGTCTAACTCTTTATGGGGCGGCATGTGCAGATCTCCCCTGATATTCATATCTTGCAAGTCTTTTGTTGCCTTCGTCCTATCATTGGTCTTATTTGGCATGTTCATCAGTGTCGCGAGCAAGCTCTCAAGGACATTCTTATAGATATGCATTTGATCAAGGCAATGAGGTGTATCAAGTTTGTGCCAGTACTCCAAGTCCCAGAACACAGACCTCGTCTTCCATACCTTCAGCAGCGGCTCCAGCGCCTTTTTCATTGTCTTTCCCGACGCGGGGCACTCCTTCCAGTTTTTCAACAGCTCATCGATTTTGGCGCCGCTCCTCTTACGTGGAGGTCCTCCACGCTCAGCATGAACATTGAATAGATCTCCACGGTTTCTCCATGGGTCGTCCTGTTCAAGCCATCTTCGATGCCCCATGTACACGATTTTCCCAGATCCGCCATCTTCCACGCACCGCGTGCATCCGCAATATCCATGGCACACCTTGCCTGCGACATATCCGTAACCGAGATAGTCGTGCACCGTCGTGATCAGCGCGGCTCTCATGTAGAAATACTCGCCTTTGCTAGCATCCCATGTCTTGGACGGTGTTTTCCATAATGTGTCTAACTCCTCTCGAAGTAGCCCCAGATACAAATTAATATTATTTCCTGGTTGTTTGAGCCCTTGAATCAACATGCTCATGTGAATGTACTTCAACATCATGCACAACCGAGGTGGGGGGAGGTTGTACATCCATACAAACACGGGCCATGTGCTATGGTTGGTGTTCTGGTTGCCAAACAGATTCATGCCACCAGTACACGCGCCGAGCACGATGTTCCTTGCATCGCATTTGAAATACCGATAGAAGCTGTTCAACGCTCTCCACTGGCTTCCATCCTTGACATGTCTCAGCTTCAGATCATCTCCATCATCGGGCTTCTTGGTGGAGATGGGGTGTGCCAGCGCATTAGCTTTGCTTCCTTGGGATCTAGGAAATACCGCTGGAGACGGGGAGTGATCTGTAAGTACCATACAACTTTCTGGGGACATTTCTTCCCGGCCTTCTTGTATCGATAAGCATTGCACACCGGATAGCTTGTTTTTTCCGCGTGCTCCTTCCATAAATTATGCAATCGTTGATGCATGCATGGAATCTAACATGCGGCAGATCAAGAGGGCACACGATCTTCTTGGACTCATCAACACTAGTAGGACATAGATTCCTCGCAGGAAGAACATCCTTTAGGTACTTGAGATTCGCATCGAGGCTAGTGTCGGTCCGTTTGTTTTTAGCCTTCGTATTTAGGAGTTGGAGTGTGAAACTCAAGCGGGTCACCTCAGGACTGCAACCATCATACAATGGAGTGTTCAAGTCTACCACCAGTTGCTCCAGCTTAGCCTCCTCTCTCGAAGCATCTCTCTTAGTACTCGTCTCCTTGCGAAGCAGTGCTTGAATATGAGGGCCCCGCACGATTGAACTTAGTACCAATGAACTCTGTTGCATGGAGTCCATGTTCTCTCCGCCGCCATGTCCGGCCCCTTCTCCTCCGCCATGTCCGGCCCCTTCTCCACCGCCATGCCCGGCCTCTTCCCTGCCGCCATTATCGATCGTCTCTTTGTCTTGTCCCGTGTCGTCATTGCCTGCCCCGTCGGCGTCCTCAACATCGTCATCCTCATCTTCAATTATCCATTGAGTATAGCCATCCATGAAACCAATCATGAGTAGGTGCGCTTCAACACGACCATCATCATGGGGGTCGAGGCAAACTATTCCCTTGCATTTTCGACACGGACATAAAACCTCTGTCCGGTTATTTTCTTTCATGTCCTGCATTGCCGACCGTAACCACCTGTCCACCACCGTTCCAATGACCATCGTGAACGTCTTGTTCGCACACGAACACATCACGTGTACCCTCGACGCCGGGGGTGATGCACCACAGCTCACATCGAAGGAGTCTCACCGGAAGCGCGATTCGCAAGACGACCGACGAGAGCTTTTGAAGACCCGAAACCCTACACTCCCGGGAGGGACCCCGTCGGGGAGTGCAGCGGCTATGGGCTGCCCTAGGTCGGTCAAGCCGCCCCTAGAGCCTCGCGGTCCGCAGCTCTCCAACACGAAGAACAACAAAGGACGAGGGAGCAAGAACGAGGGAGGGACAAGACGTAGATGAAAAAGCTGTAGATGTGTTTGCGATTGTGTGTTGTTCAATCGGCCGTCACCCCCAACGTATATAAGAGGCGGCTGGACTTCCCGTACAAGAAAAGGATTCATCTAGGCTCTCCTTACAATAAAATTGCATCAATTCACGTCCAAAACCCTAGTCAAATTCGGACTGGTTTTATCCAAACTTTCCAAAACGGTTCGGTTTACAACCTGGCTGCACCTTGCGGGTCATGTTTGAGGCAGTAAACGACCTCGGATGGAAACGAGTCCAAAAGCAATCTTGACTGCTTCGACGAGACGAAAAACTTTCATGTTGAACGATTTTTTATCAGAGGTCATCTTGAGGGTCAAATAGCTCGCGCAAAACGGACTGTGACGCAAAACACCCGTCCCTCGCGCTACCCATCAGACATGGCGTCTGGTGGGGCGCGCCATACTTCGCCTGCTGGCAGGGCTAGATTCCGATGGCTCTAACTTTTGCATACGAACTCGAATTGGAACGATTTGTACATCGAAATCGATCATTTCGACGAGACGAATACAATCCGTGTAGATCATTTTTCCATACGAGGCTGTCTTGAGAGCGTAATGAGCCGAATAATGTTTTGAATACAAAATCTCAGTATTTCAAACACAACTTCGGCCTTCGAAATGAGATCGGATGGCGATGACCCAAACTTCAAAGATGTTTATATCGACAACACGGAAATTTTTTATGTAGATCATTTCTTCATTTGAGGACATATTAATTAAGTTCTTGACCGTGCCAAAATCTGGTGTCAACACATGCCCCCCTGTTTTTCGGCAAAGCTAGCGTGCCGAAAAATAACTTGTACCATGTTTGTTCTCAGGACGATGTCAACACTCCATCGGCCATTTACAGTTTCTTAGGGCGATAATTATATATCGACCATGTTTATACTAAGGGCGATAGTTATTTATCAGCCATGTCTTTCTTAGGATGATAGTGAATATATCGGCCATTGCCTATCTAGGCTTCTTGCCACACACTTGGGTGATATTTTTTAAATATTTGCCATTGAGAGCTCGAGGTAATAATATGCCTTGTACGGATTCCACCAAATATGAGTTTCCGGGAACCACTCTTGTAATCTTAAAAGGACCTTCCCAACTTGGAGACCACTTCCCGAATTTTCTATCTTTTGAACCAATTGGTAGAATCACCTTCCACACAAGATCATCAACTTGAAAATTCTTCAACTTGACCTTCTTATTGTAAGCTCTTGCCACCCTCAACTTATCTCTCTCTATGGCATTCAAAGCAGACAAACGTTTATCGGCGACTTCATCAATATTGTCCATCATCAAGTTATAGAAGTCCACCGCCGATAAATCATTTTGTTTGGCTATTCTCAAAGCATTCAAATTCACTTCCACTGGTAAAACGGCCTCTTGACCATATACGAGCTCATACGGAGTTACCTTTGTAGCACCATGCCTTGAGATCCTGTGTGCCCACAAAGCTTCGGACAGTAGCTCATGCCATCTCCTTGGATTATCCTCAATCTTTTCTTGATGAGCTTGATTAATATTTTATTACTAGACTCAGCTTGTCCATTGGCTTGGGCATAATATGGAGAGGAATTGAGCAACTTTATCTTATATGATTCGGCAAATTCTCTGACTTGATGTGACATAAAGGATGAACCTTGGTCCGTAGTTAATGTTTGCGGTATGCCGAATCTATGAATAATATGCTCAGTTATGAATTGAATTACCTCTGTATGCGTCATGTTTCTTAGTGGCATTGCTTTAGACCATTTAGTGAAATAATCAGTTGCCACCAAGACGAACCGATGCCCCTTTGAAGAAGAAGGATGAATCTCTCCAATAAAGTCCAATCCCCAACCTCTAAAAGGCCATGGCTTCATAATAGGATGTAACATAGCAGCGGGAGCTAACTGAATATCACCAAACTTTTGACAAGCTTCACATCCTTTATAGTACCGGAAGCAATCATTAACCATCGTCGGCCAATAAAACCCAGCACGTCGTAATAACCATTTCATCTTGGGAGCCGACTGATGAGTGCCACAAATACCTTCATGGACCTCTCCCATAGCAACTCTCTCTTGGTCCTCGTCCAAGCACTTTAAAAGAACATCATCAACCGTTCGGCGATAGAGATCATCATCTCTCATTGTGTATTTGAAAGCCATACGCCGAACAGTCCTGTCCACCCTTTTAGTAGGATCACACAAATAATCAATAATGGGTTTCCTCCAGTCTTCATTTTCTCCTGCATTAAATATTTCATTAGTGGCCGAAACGGTGGGCTTCGGTTCGGCCTCCCCTATGTTGGCAAGACTAGACATTGGCCTTTGAGAAATATGAAACATGCCACGATCAACATCATAGCCGGATGCTTGTTGTGCCAACTCATTTGCTCTCCAATTGTCATGTCTAGATATATGAGCAATGCTAAAATAATCCAAATTAGAAATTATATCTAGACATTTATCAAGATAAACATTAAGTGATTCGTCAAAACATTGAAAGACTTTGGATATTTGTTGCACTACTAATAACGAATCACCAAAAGCCTCAATATGTGTAGCACCTATGGCAAACAACATCTCTAAGCCGAATAACAATGCTTCATATTCGGCTTGATTATTTGTGCAAAAGTATTCTAAGCGGCATGAGGCTTCAAAAACAGCACCATGAGGAGATATATAAACAATACCAACACCTTGGCCATTGCTACAAACTGAACCATCAAAATATAATCTCCATGGTACTAATGAGACAAGGTTTATATCAATATCATGCTTGTCATCAATCCGATGCTCAACAATAAAATTAGCAACAATTTGGCCTTTCATGGATTTCAGAGATTCATAAGCCAAATCATATTCAATTAAAGCATAAGCCCACTTGCCAATTCTACCACTAAGAATTGGCCTATGCAACATGTATTTGATGACATCGGTTTGACAAGCTATAATGCAAGTACTAGGCACTAGATAATGTCTCAATTTTGTGCAAGCATAATATAAGCATAAGCATAATTTCTCAATAAATGTATACCTTGTCTCAGCATCCAACAACCGTCGGCTCAAATAAGTAATAGCATGCTCCTTTCCTTCGGTCTCTTGAGTCAAAACAGCACCAATAACACCTTCCTCCGCTGCAACGTAAAGTCTAAATGGCTCCCTGTGCCTGGGCGCTTTCATAACCGGAGGAGTGCACAAATATTTCTTAATCATATCAAATGCCTCTTGCTGTTTTGCCCCCCAAGTAAAATCAACATCATTCTTTAACCGAAGGATAGGAGTAAATGCATCAACCTTCCCTGATAGATTAGCTATGAACCTCCTCAAATAATTGACCTTTCCAAGGAATTTTTGCATATCTCTCTTGCATGTTGGAGTCTCTACTTTCTGTATAGCTTCTATCTTTTTGGGATCAATTTCCACGCCATCTTCATGAATAATGAAACCCAGAAACTTCCCAGCCGATACACCAAAGGCACACTTCAAAGGATTCATTTTCAGCCCATATTTCTTCATTCTTTCAAAAGCCAAACGCAAATCGGCTAAGTGAGATTCAAAAGCATCCGATTTGACAACAATATCATCAATATAAACCTCAAGTATAACACCAAGTAAATCATGAAAAATTAAATTCATAGCCCTTTGATACGTGGCACCGGCATTTTTTAATCCAAAGGTCATCACTGTCCACTCAAATAAACCAAGAAAACCAGGACATCGAAAAGCCGTTTTGGACATGTCCTCTTCGGCCATAAAAATCTGGTTATACCCCGCATTACCATCAAGAAAGCTAATGACCTTATGTCCAGAAGCATCATTAATAAGCATATCGGCTATTGGCATGGGATACTCATCTTTAGGTGTAGCTCTATTCAAATCTCTGAAATCAATGCACACCCTCAACTTGCCAGAGCCTTTCTTCTCTACTGGTACAATGTTAGAAATCCACTCGGCATACCTGCAAGGTCTAATAAAATTAGCTTTAAGCAAACGACCGATCTCTTCCTTGATCCGGTCATACGTTTTTGGATTAAACTTTCTGGCTGATTGCTTGTATGGTCTAAAACCGGCCTTTATAGGTAAACGATGCTCCACTAGCTCTCGGCTTAAACCTGGCATCTCATGATATTCCCATGCAAAGCAACAAACATATTCTTTCAATAGCTCGATCATCTTAGCCTTATGATCGGCTCTTAAATTTTCATTTACAAATGTTGGCCTAGGAATTGAACCATCTCCTATATCTATCTCTTCTAATGGATCGGCCGATGTAAAACCTTGTCCTAACTTATCCATATCATCTAACTCTTCTATGGACTCATACATATCGTTCTTATTGGACCGATATTCTACAAGACGCTTTTGTAACCACTCTGAGTTAGGATCCATTTAAATACATCATACCTTGGAGCCGATTATCGCCAACCGGCTTTAAAGAAACGGGCACGAAACCACTTTTTGTGGCGCTAAGAAAATCATATTCTGATAAGTCACGCCCCGTCAAGCAAGTAGCATTGGGATGTTGCCAATCCACCGATGCATCGGCCAAAGCAACACAAGCCGAATTATCCGCATGAATGACTTCTACTTCATCATCAACCCATTGAATCAAAAACTGGTGCATAGTAGATGGCACGCATTGGTTCGCATGAACCCAATCGCGGCCTAATATCACATTGTAGTTACCTTGCACCTCGGCGACAAAGAATGCGGTAGCCAAAGTTTTGCTTCCCACCGTAAGCTCCACATACATCACACCTTTGGCTTCAGTTTTCTCTTTGCCTTCAAATCCATTAAGCACCATGTTGGTCTTTATTAACTCTTCATCACGCAGCCCCAATTTTTTGAAGACCGAATATGGCATAAGATTCACCACAGCACCACCATCGACAAGCATTCTAGCAACCGGCGATCCATTAATATGACCTTTAAGGAACAATGGCTTCAAGTGCGTCACCGGTTCTTTTGGCTTCTCGAATATAGCATTTTTAGGACCAAAATCTAGCTGAGCTACTTCCCCTTCTTCATCTATAGCACGAAATTCAGCGGGTAAGTAATACACCATATTAATATCCATACCTTCATGAACTGGTGTAGACTCATAATCAAGCATTTCATCTCCTTCCGCAAGCATGTCCACTGACTCCGAAATATCTTCAAGGGAAGAGGAAGTAGTAGGCAAAGTGGACGATGTAATAGTAGCCGCATCGTCCTCCGTTGGTGGTGTAGGTGTTGCTATGATCAATGCAGAAGCTGCAATGTTTTCCTTTTGCTTTGGCCTCCACACTTGTTTTGGGGGTACCATGGGACGGCTTTCATTGAATAATTTATCCCTTAGCTTTTCTGCTTCTTGTTCCTCCTTCTCATGACTCCTCATGCGCTGCAATCTCCTTTTTTGCGCCTTGGTCAGACCGGAAGGACACCACTTAGGCTGAGTATATTTTGGATCCCTCGACTTGGCCTTGCTTATGCTAGCTTCATGATCATTAGCCATGGGGCCTTGCTGGACCGCAGCCACATCTTTATTAGAATCAGCCGGATTATCAACAATAATCGGCTCTTTGATTATCAATTCTTTAGTGCCTATCATAATAGTTTCACCACTAGCATTCTTCTCCTTTTGCTTGCTAGGCTCTGAAATTTCAGCACTTGGTGATTTGGCACGCCACACTTGCCGGTTGACCCTTTTTTGATTATCTTGCATTGGTCGATTGACACCATTGTTCAAACGGCCTCGTGTGGGATAAGAAAGTCTCTCATGAACGGGCCTCCTTGGTTCTGCCCAACCCGGATGAAAAGCATAAGGGGCCATTGGGGGCGGCCCCCATCCTCCATTGAAGCCTCCCATGTAGTATGGCGCATAGGGGGGCGGCACCATCCATGGTCCTCGTGCCCATGAACCATATGGCCTTGCGTGATGATGAGATTCTTCCCTCGGAGGTGATCTTGAGCTCTTCAAATTTGATGACCGGTTAGAGCTAGAACCGGCCGCTTGATTGGCATACTTGGACAACAGCATATCAAAAGTTGGCTTGATTCTCTTGCACTGCACTTTAGATTCATTTGTCTTCCATTTGCCAACCTCTGGACTCTTGGGATTAACAAATTTGACATGAGTGTTCTCTTGCACTTGTGATTGCCCCCGAGTGTAGGATTCTTGATGGTGATCTTGATTACCTCCTTGCCACCGGGTTGCTTGTCAAGCACAACTTGTCTCCCCAAGACCTTGTTGCTCTCCACATTTTTCCTGGGCTCACCAATGACAATATTATTTTTATTAGCTGATTCGGCTATGTTGGGCCGAATTAACATCTTATTCCACTCCAAATCCATGGTGTTCATTGGGAAAGGCTGCTTATCAACTTGCATTTCAGAAAAATTCAATCGTCCGTCATTAATGGCCGATTGTATCTGTCGTCGAAAAACATTACAATCATTAGTAGCATGAGAAAAAGAATTATGATACTTGCAATAAGCACGTCGTTTCAGTTCTTCGAACGGCGGTAAAGTATGAGATATTCTAATAATCTTGGCTTGCAACAAAGCATCAAATATTCTATCACACTTAGCAATGTTGAAAGTAAATTTCATCTCTTCATCACGATTCTTATGAATCGGCTTTAAATCATTGCAAGTAAATGGTTTGGCCTTAGATGGCCAAACAAATTCAGCAGCATAAATATCACCCTCATCGTCCGAGTGGTCACTATCATACTCAACCATATTCATTTTAGGACGATCAGTTTTATATCTATGCACCTCTTTAAGATCTTTGCTTCGGCTTTCTTGAGCCAAAGCCCTTTGCAAGACTTGGTTGATATTTAAAAACTCGTATCCTTCTAGCCTTTCTCTAATGTGAGTTCTCAAACCACTAAGCACAAGATCAGCCAAATCTCTCTCGGTTATCACCAAACTATAGCACCGGTTTTTTGTATCCCTAAATCTTTTGACATAATCGGAGACCGATTCATCATACTTTTGCTTAACCGATGTAAGATGGGATAGTTTAAGCTCATTGTCACCACTGTAGAAGTGATCATGAAACTTTTGTTCCAAGTGAAACCATGTAGTAATAGAACCAGGTGGTAACGCAGAAAACCACGAGAAAGCTGTACCGGTTAAAGATAAAGGAAAATAAAGTACTCTCCACTCATCTCGTGAACTTGCCTCACCTAATTGTGCCAAGTACTGAATAACATGCTCCCAGGTGGTTTTTGTGCCCTCTCCATTAAACTTAACAAAATCTGGAATTTTATATCCCGGAGGGCATTGAATTGCATCAAAGTATTCTGGATATGGCTTTTGATAAATACGGTTCCTTGGTAATTCAACTCCAAAATTCTCTCGGAGCATCTTAGCCATCTCCTCTCTAAGATTAGCTAGACCATCATCCACGGTGGACGATGAAGCTTGTGGCGGTAGCATAGGAGGAGTAGGGTTAGTAGTTGCAGGTGTGAATTGTGGCATGCATGCCGAATTGTAATTCGGCAGTGATCTAATAGTGTTTGCTCTTGTAGGTAGGGTTTGGTTCGGCGTCACCACCGAACTTGGCATACTCATGATAGGATTAATGGGTGCAGCAACAATTTGATTTGTGGGGCTAGGATAAAAATTCATCGGCACGGGGGGCGCCGATGAAATAGGTAAAGTTGGACTAGGGATTTCTGCGGTAACAGGCACACCAACATTACCACTAGATGATTGAGGCACACTATTTTTAGCATTACTATTTTCCAAGAAAATTTGGTATAAAAGATTATTGCTATCAGTAATGCGACTATCAATTTCAGCCCATACCTCAGGAGAGAAGGTATTACTTACAGAGGGTTTAACCTGTTCATCATGAAGAGGAGGAAACTTGATTTCTCCAACCGGAGTGATATTGCCTTGACGATCCTTTTTGAACTTAGCAAGGAACTCCTGCATCTCCTTCTCTTCACGTGCCTTCTTGTACTCCTCATAAGCTTGGCGATGTTCCTCCGATAACTCCTCAAAATTGGGCTTGATTATGTTATCGGCGTCGATTTCCGAGGGTTTCGGGATCTTGTCGTTGCCAGACATGATGGATGATGATGATGATTGATCTTTGTCCCCAGCGGAGTCGCCAAAAAGTGTGTTCGCACACGAACACGTCACGTGTACCCTCGACGCCGGGGGTGATGCACCGCAGCTCACGTCGAAGGAGTCTCACCGGAAGCGCGATTCGCAAGTCGACCAGCGAGAGCTTTTGAGGACCCGAAACCCTACACTCCCGGGAGGGACCCCGTCGGGGAGTGCAGCGGCTATGGGCTGCCCTAGGTCGGTCAAGCCGCCCCTAGAGCCTCGCGGTCCGCAGCTCTCCAACACGAAGAACAACGAAGGACGAGGGAGCAAGAACGAGGGAGGGACAAGACGTAGATGAAAAAGCTGTAGATGTGTTTGCGATTGTGTGTTGTTCAATCGGCCGTCACCCCCAACATATATAAGAGGCGGCTGGACTTCCCGTACAAGAAAAGGATTCATCTAGGCTCTCCTTACAATAAAATTGCATCAATTCACGTCCAAAACCCTAGTCAAATTCGGACTGGTTTTATCCGAACTTTCCAAAAAGGTTCGGTTTACAACCTGGCTGCACCTTGCGGGTCGTGTTTGAGGCAGTAAACAACCTCGGATGGAAACGAGTCCAAAAGCAATCTTGACCGTTTCGACGAGACGAAAAACTTTCGTGTTGAACGATGTTTTATCAGAGGTCATCTTGAGTGTCAAATAGTTCGCACAAAACGGACTGTGACGCAAAACACCCGTCCCTCGCGCTACCCATCAGACATGGCGTCTGGTGGGGCGCGCCATACTTCGCCTCCTGGCAGGGCTACATTGCGATGGCTCTAACTTTTTCATACGTACTCGGATTGGAACGATTTTTATATCGAAATCAATTGTTTCGACGAGACGAAGACAATCCGTGTAGATCATTTTTCCATACGAGGCTGTCTTGAGGGCGTAATGAGCCAAATATTGTTTTGAATACAAAATCTCAGTATTTCAAACACAACTTCGGCCTTCGAAATGAGATCGAATGGCGATGACCTAAACTTCAAAGATTTTTATATCGACAACACGGAACTTTTTTATGTAGATCACTTCTTCATTTGAGGACATATAAATTAAGTTCTTAACCGTGTCAAAATCTGGTGTCAACACGTCTGCATGGTAATGATAAACAAATTCATTATAAAAAATGCTGCATGCATCAAAGTCATACAAAAATTTGGCATGACCTTCCCTAAAAATAGGACATATATATCTAGAGGTTGCCCGGAATTCGCCAAAACAGAAATAAATCGACATTTCGGCAAAACATAGGCAACTCAAAAGCACAATTTGGCGTCAACTCATGCCACACACACAATTTCCATCATATCTCCCAATTATCATATCACACACACATAAACATATTTCCTTTTTGCAAAAGCATGAAATTTCAATCACCTCTATCTCGAGATCGAGCACACGGTGGAGATGATGATGTAGGGAGATCAAAAGTGCACAAAGCTCTTCTTGACAAAGATAGATCTAGTTAGGGGGCAGATAGGTCACTTAACTAAATGCTACATCTACCTAGCTAGCTAATTTGGGAGGAGATAACTTCAACTAGTGGAGAGGGAAGGAAAAAGAGAAAGGAGATGCATTAATGGAGGTGGTGTAGTTAGCTAGGAGTAATGAAGAGAGAGAAAGGTAGGTAGAAGAGGGAGAGCAATGGGGGAGAAGTATTGAGGAAGAAGAAGAGTGAGACAGGGAGGATGTGGGAGGTAGGGGAAAGGGAAGAGAGGAGATGGGGGAGGGGAGGACGGGTGGGGAAAGGTGGTGGTGTGTTCCGGCTTAGCAGTAGCGCGGGATGTAAAACGCGCTGCTGATAAGAGTGTAGCAGCAACGTGCTTTCCCACATACGCTACTGCTAAGTGGGGCCAACATTGTGCCCAATTTCAAAATTAGCAGCAGTGACCTGAGTAAAAAGCGCGCTACTACTACTGAGTTAGCAGTAGCGTGTGTTGTGACACCGCGCTGCTGTGAAACTTAGGTTGGTGGGTACTATCGGTCGATATTTGTAGCAGGGCGGGTTATTCTTCGTGCGCTACTGCTAAATATGTATCAGTAGCGAGTTTTTCTTACCCACGCTGCTGCTAATTAGCAGTAGCGCTTCTTTTTGGGCCGTGCTGCAGCTAAGATTTTGTGTATAAGGTTTTCCCTAGTAGTGATATGGTATCCTCCTCTGAATGTTCAAGTGGCTTGACTTGGCACATGTTCATGCATGTAGATGAATTAAAACCAACATAGCCTCTATGATAGTTATGTTCATGGTGTTCATATCCTACTCATGCTAGTTCCCAATGTTACTTATGCATAATGCATGTTCATGACCGTTGTTGCTCTGTAGCTGGCCGCTTCTCAACCTATTTGCTAGCCTTCGCCTGTAATAAGTGGGAACTCTGCTTGTACATCAAAAACCTGAAACCCAAGTTATTCCGGATGAGTCCACCATACCTACCTATATGCGGTATTCCTAAGTAAATTTGCATGTGCCACCTCTGAAAACATCAAATAAATATCATTTTTGTGTGCCTGGACCTTTCATGGAACGAAGAGAGGTAGTCGGTATCTTCCATGCTAAGCGGGTTATTCTCAGGTCGAGTGTTTATTCACTCGTCATCACACGAGAAACGGGCGGTAATAGGGATGCCCAATCCCAAACTAGAAAAAGAAAAGAGCCTACAAATAATCGAACAAAAACTCCCAATGGAGTCATAACCTTTACATTTCCACTTGGGAACCGCCACTAGCGTGCTTAGCATGGAAGATATTGATAACTGATGGTCGTGGAGTGAATAAGAACGGTGCATCTCTCAAAATATCATTTACCTCTGTTTTAAAAACAGGAGCTCTGGCACCTCTGCAAACCACTGCTTCCCTCTGTGAAGGGACTATCCATTTACTTTTATGTTGTGTCATCACCTTCTCAAATAAGCGCCAGAACCTGAGAGCACTGCTATGATGATGATGCATTGTGTATAGCTAATGTTGGTTGCATCATGACTGGATCTTTTCTATCATGAATTACAATGTTTAGTCGCTGCTTGAACTTTGGGGGTGCTCTGCATTTATGTTTTGCGGTCTCAGAAAGGGCTAGCGAGATACCACTATTGTCATGTTATATCATGGTTGTTTTGACAATGTGTTGCTATTTGAGATATCCTATTGTTGCTCTCTAGTTGTTTATGTCATTGATATGAGTTAATATAATTTTTAAGAGTTATTGTCGACATGGTTAGTTATAATCTTTGCTGAAACCCTGGGTGATGTTTAAGCTTATTTATGAAACAAGAGCAAAAGAGTTCGTAAAAGTTTTTCTTTTTCACTTTCAGTTTATCAACTGAATTGCTTGCTGCTCGATGAGGAGTTGGATGAGATTCATCATGTAATCGAGTTAGTTTTGTTAGGGCTTGATCCCTAGTATCCACTATGTTTATAGATTGATGTTGCTATGAATTTGCCATGCTTAATGCTTGTCACTTTGGACCCGGGTGCCATGATTTCAGATCTGAACCGTTTATGTTATCACCATTATATCCATGTTCTAGATCCGATCATGCAAGTTATAGTCACCTACTACGTGTTCTAATACGGCAACCCCGGACTGACAGATGTCGGGACCACTCCCAGTGATGACCGTAGTTTGAGGAGTTCATGTATTCACCATGTGCTAATGCTTTGTTCCAGTTCTCTATTAAAAGGAGAATTTAATATCCCATAGCTTCGAATAGGACCCCGCTGCCATGGGAGGGTAGGAAAAAATATGTCATGCAAGCTCTTTTCATAAGCACGTATGACTATTTACGGAATACATGCCTACATTATATTTATGAACTGGAGCTAGTGTCGTATTGCCCTAGGTTATAACTGTCTCATGATGAATATCATCCAACAAGTCACTGATCCAATGCTTGCGAATTTATCTTATATTGTTCTTGCTAAGTTACTACTGTTGCTACTGCTATCGTTACTGCTACAATATCACTGCTATCAGTGTTACTGTTACCATTGCTACCGCTACTATCATCAAAACTGTCATGCTACTGTGCTACAAATTACTTTGTCGCAGATAATCAATCTTGAGGCGTGGTTGAATTGACAACACAGCTTCTAATGCCTTCAAATATTCTTTGGCTCCCCTTGTGCCGAATCTATAAATTTGGGTTGAATACTCTACCCTCGAAAATTGTTTTGATCCCCTATACTTGTGGGTTATCATAGGGGCGGGGCTCCCACCTTTCCACCTCACCAACGTCGCCCCGGCGAGGGGATAAGGTAGCCGCGGCTCCCCCCTTGCCTCCTCGCCTCCCCTGCTCCACCCACTCGCCCCCACTCTCTCTCCCTCTCTGCCCTAGCCCAAGTCCGCTCCCCTCTCCCCTCAGCCTGATCCAGAGCTCGGCCGGGCGAGCTCGCCATGGGCCACCAAGGCCCACGCGCCCCAGCGGGCGTGTCCATCGACTTCACGGCGTCCTCGCTGCATGCACCATCTAATCAAAGCCGGGGAGCACCGTGATACGTCTCCACCATATCTATAATTTTTGATTATTCCATGCTATTATATTATCTATTTTGGATGTTTAATGGGCTTAATTATACACTTTTATACTATTTTTGGGACAAACCTATTAACCGGAGGCCCAGTCCAAATTGCTGTTTTTTGCCTATTTCAGTGTTTCGCAGAAAAGCAATATCAAACGGAGTCCAAACGGAACGAAACCTTCGGGGGAGTCGTTTTTGGAACAAACGCAATCCAGGAGACTTGGAGTGGACGTCAAGGAAACAACAAGGTGGCCACGAAGCAGGGAAGCGTGCCCAGGGGGTAGGCGCGCCCCCACCCTTGTGGCTCCGCTAACCGACTTCTTTCGCCTATATATACTCATATACCCTGGAAACATCAGAGAGCACCACGAAACCCTGTTTCCACCGCTGCAACATTCTGTACCCGTGAGATCCCATCTTGGGGCCTTTTTCGGCGCTCCGCCGAAGGGGGAATCGATCATGGAGGGTGTCTACATCAACACCATAGCCTCTCAGATGATATGTGAGTAGTTTACCTTAGACCTTTGGGTCCATAGTTATTAGCTAGATGGCTTCTTCTCTCTCTTTGGATCTCAATACAAAGTTCTCCTCGATCTTCTTGGAGATCTATTTGATGTAATTCTTTTTGCGGTGTGTTTGTCGAGATCCGATGAATTGTGGGTTTATGATAAAGATTATCTATGAACAATAGTTGAATCTCCTTTGAATTCTTTTATGTATGATTTGTTATCTTTGCAAGTCTCTTTGAATTATCAGTTTGGTTTGGCCTACTTGATTGATCTTTCTTGCGATGGGAGAAGTGCTTAGCTTTGGGTTCAATCTTGCGGTGTCCTTTCCCAGTACAGCAGGGGCAACAAGGCACGTATTTTATTGTTTCCATCGAGGATAAAAAGATGGGGTCTATATCATATTGATTGAGTTTATCCCTCTACATCATGTCATCTTGCCTAATGCATTACTCTGTTCTTATGAACTTAATACTCTAGATGCATGCTGGATAGCGGTCGATGTGTGGAGTAATAGTAGTAGATGCAGAATCGTTTCGATATACTTGTCGCGGACGTGATGCCTATATACATGATCATGCCTAGATATTCTCATAACTATGCACTTTTCTATCAATCGTTCGACGGTAATTTGTTCACCCACGTAATACTTATGCTATCTTGAGAGAAGCTACTAGTGAAATCTATGGCCCCCGGGTCTATTTTCCATCATATAAGGTTTTGATCTCTTTCTTTTTGCAATCTTCACTTTCCAATCTATATCATAAAAAAACCAAAAATATTTATCTTATTATCTCTATAAGATCTCACTTTTGAAAGTGGTCGTGAAGGGATTGACAACCCCTTTATCGCATTGGTTGCAAGGTTCTCATTTTTTTGTGCAGGTACGAGGGATTTGAGTGTAGCCTCCTACTGGATTGATACCTTTGTTCTCAAAAACTGAGGGAAATACTTACGCTACTTTGCTGCATCACCCTTTCCTCTTCGAGGGAAAACCAACGCATGCTCAAGAGGTAGCAAGAAGGATTTCTGGCGGCGTTGTCGGGGAGTCTACGCACAAGTCAAGACATACCAAGTACCCATCACAAACTCTTATCCCTCGCATTACATTATTTTCCTTTTGCCTCTCGTTTTCCTCTCCCCCACTTCACCCTTGCCATTTTATTCTCCCTCTTTTCCCGTTCGCCTCCTTTTCGCTTGCTTCTTGTGTCATCGTTCGTCGTTATGGCTAGTCCTTGTATCATAGTTAGTAATCCCTATCATGAAGTTCTTAATTTTAAACAAAGGGAGGGATAAAATCTAAAAATGCTTGGCATAGAATTTGCAATGCTTAGAATAGATCTACTAGGAATCAATCTACGTCTGTTTTTCTTCGCAATTTTTATGTCAGCATTACTCCCTGGAACATATATATTCTTGATACCATTATCGGAGGGAATTTCTTGGGTAGCCATACATTTGATTCTTATAATGCTATGATAGATTTGTTTGGTCCACCACCTCTTTTGGTTAATGGAACTATTTTAACTTTGGAACATGTGATGCAAAGGCTTGAAATTATTGAAAATAAAGTTGCCACTATAGAGTTAATTGAAAATTTGGATAAAAATATCCACAACCAAATTACCCAATATGGATCTAAGGTTGGAGTTACTCTGAATTTTTTAAAGAAAAGGAACCTATAGTTAACGAAAGAATAGATCAAGATTCCACAAGAATCGGTAAACTTGAGGATATTATTACCAACTTAGGGTCTGCCTTTTCATCCGTGAAAAATACTCCAAATTCTCCTACTACTAAAATTGCCAAATTAATGTATGTTCCTAAAAATAAGGGTGAATCTTCTAGTAAGGAAAATGCGGATCTCAAATCAGTAAGTGTTCACCCCAGCTTTTTCGCTATCATTAAGGAACCTTTTGCTACAAACAAACTTCTTGATTTCCTGCCTAGGAGTTTAATCATTAATAAAAAGTAGGAAACACCTAAGTGTTCTAAGTGTTCTATTGAAGAATTGAATACCAAAGATGGCAATACTTAGATCTATTCTCGCTTTTATACCTAGCTAGGGGCGTTAAATGATAGCGCTTGTTGGGAGGCAACCCAATTTTATTTTTGTTCTTTGATTTTTGTTCCTGTTTAGTAATAAATAATTCATCTAGCCTCTGGTTAGATGTGGTTTTATGTTTCAATTAGTGTTTGTGCCATGTAAACCCTATAGGATCATCTTGGGTGATAGTTAATGTGATCTTGCTGAAAATCAGAAAATTTTGCACGAACAAGAATAATTTTCATAAATCACAGAAAAGTGATTTTCAGTTGATTATGTTTGCAGAAGATAATTAATAAATTATCTTGGACTTCCCATTTTGGCAGAATTTTGGGGGTTCCAGAAGTATTCGAAAGTTAATGATTGCTACAGACTATTCTGTTTTTGACAGATTCTGTTTTTCGTGTGTTGTTTGCTTATTTTGATGAATCTATGGCTAGTATCGGGGGTATGAACCATAGAGAAGTTGGAATACAGTAGGTTTAACACCAATATAAATAAAGAATGAGTTCATGACAGTACCTTAAACTGGTGGTTTGTTTTATTTCGCTAACGGAGCTCATGAGATTTTCTGTTGAGTTTTATGTTGTGAAGTTTTCAAGTTTTTGGGTAAAGATTTGATGGATTATGGAATAAGGAGTGGAAAGAGCCTACTTGGGGAAGCCCAAGGCACCCCGAGGTAAAATTCTAGGACAACCGAATGGCTAAGCTTGGGGATGCCCCAGAAGGCATCCCCTCTTTTGTCTTCGTCCATCGGTAACTTTACTTGATGCTATATTTTTATTCGCCACATGGTATGTGTTTTGCTTGGAGCGTCTTGTATGATTTGAGTCCTTGCTTTTTAGTTTACCAAAATCATCCTTGATGTACACACCTTTTGGGATATACACACATCAATCGGAATTTACTAGAATACTCTATGTGCTTCACTTATGTCTTTTGATGTAGATAATTTTGCTCTAGTACTTCACTTATATCTTTTTAGAGCAAGGCGGTGGTTTTATTTTATAGAAATTATTGATCTCACATGCTTCACTTATATTATTTTGAGAGTCCATTAGAACAGCATGGTAATTGCTTTGGTTAAAATTTTAGTCCTAATATGATGATCATCCAAGATAGGTATAATAAAAACTATCATATAAAGTGCATTGAATACTATGAGAAGTTTGATACTTGATGATTGTTTTGAGATATGAGGATGGTAATATTAGGGTCATGCTAGTTGAGTAGTTGTGAATTTGAGGAATACTTGTGTTAAAAGTTTGTGATTCCCATAGCATGCACGTATGGTGAACCGTTATGTGATGAAGTTGGAGCATGATTTATTTATTGATTGTCTTCCTTATGTGTGGAGGTCGGGATCGCGCGATGGTTAACTCCTACCAACCCTTCCCCTAGGAGCATGCGTCTAGTACTTTGTTTTGATAACTTGTAGATTTTTGCAATAAGTATGTGAGTTCTTCATGACTAATGTTGAGTCCATGGATCATACGTACTCTCACCCTTCCACCATTTCTAGCCTCTCTTGTGCCACACAACTTTCGCCAGTATCATACACCCACCATATTCCTTCCTCAAAACATCCACCATACCTACCTATTATGGCATTTCCATAGCCATTCCGAGATATATTGCCATGCAACTTTCCACCGTTCTGTTTATTATGACACGCTCCACCATTGCCATATTGCTTTGCATGATCATGTAGTCGACATCGTATTTGTGGAAAAGCCACCATTCATAATTCTTTCATACATGTCACTCTTGATTCATTATCCCGATACACCACCGGAGGCATCCACATGGAGTCGTATTTGTTCTAAGATTCTTGAGTTGTAAGTAGATAAAAGTGTGATGATCTTCATTATTAGAGCATTGTCCCATGTGAGGAAAGGATGATGGAAGCAATGATTCCCTCACAAGTTGGGATGAGTCTCCGGACTTTATGAAAAATAAAAGAGGCCAAAGAAGCCCAAATAAAAAAAGGCCAAATAAGCCCACAAAAAAATGAGAGAAAAAGAGAGAAGGGACAATGTTACTATCCTTTTACCACACTTGTGCTTCGAAGTAGCACCATGATCTTCATGATAGAGAGTCTCCTATGATGTCACCTTCCTATGCTAGTGGGAATTATTCATTATAGAACTTGGCTTGTATATTCCGATGATGGGCTTCCTCAAATTGCCCTAGGTCTTCGTGAGCAAACAAGTTGGATGCACACCCACTTAGCTTCTTTTGATGAGCTCTCATACACTTATAGCTCAAGTGCATCCGTTGCATGGCAATCCCTACTCACTCACATTGATATCTATTAATTGGCATCTCCATAGCTCGTTGATATGCCTAGCTGATGTGAGACTATCTTCTCCTTTTTTGTCTTCTCCACAACCACCATCCTATTCCATGTATAGTGCTATGTCCATGGCTCACGCTCATGTATTGCATGAATATTGAAAAAGTTTGAGAATACTAAAGTATGAAACAATTGCTTGGCTAAAACCGGGGTTGTGCATGATTTAAATATTTTGTGTGAAGATAGAGCATAGCCAGACTATATGATTTTGTAGGGATAACTTTCTTTGGCCATGTTATTTTGAGAAGACATGATTACTTTGTTAGTATGCTTGAAGTATTATTACTCTTATGTCAATATTAAACTTTTGTCTTGAATCTTTCGGATCTGAACATTCATGCCACAATAAAGAAAATTACATTGAGAATTATGCTAGGTAGCATTCCACATCAAAAATTCTGTTTTTATCATTTACCTACTCGAGGACGAGCAGGAATTAAGCTTGGGGATGCTTGATACGTCTCCAACGTATCTATAATTTTTGATTGTTCCATGCTATTTATATTATCTATTTTGGATGTTTAATGGGCTTTATTATACACTTCTATACTATTTTTGGGACTAACCTATTAACCGGAGGCCCAGTCCAAATTACTGTTTTTTGCCTATTTCAGTGTTTCGCAGAAAAGGAATATCAAACGAAGTCCAAACGGAATGAAAACTTCGGTAGAGTCTTTTTTGGAACAAACGCAATCCAGGAGACTTGGAGTGGACGTCAAGGAAGCAACAAGGCAGCCACGAGGCAGGGAGGCGCGCACGACATTTGAGAGCATCTGAAAACATCTGAGAGCACCACGAAACCCTATTTCCACCGCCACAACATTCTGTACCCATGAGATCCCATCTTGGGCCTTTTCCGGCGCTCCATCGGAGGGGGAATCGATCACGGAGGGCTTCTACATCAACACCATAGCCTCTTCGATGATGTGTGAGTAGTTTACCTCAGACCGTTGGGTCCATAGTTATTAGCTAGATGGCTTCTTCTCTCTCTTTGGATCTGAATACAAAGTTCTCCTCGATCTTCTTGGAGATCTATTCAATGTAATTGTTTTTGTGGTGTGTTTGTCGAGATCCGATGAATTGTGGGTTTATGATAAAGATTATCTATGAACAATATTTGAATCTCCTTTGAATTCTTTTTTGTATGATTTGTTATATTTGCAAGTCTCTTCGAACTATCAGTTTGGTGTGTGTTGGGGATATGACTATTTGTGTAAGCGGCCCAGGAGGGCCGGGTTACGCAAAGAAGACTCATCAGAAAGAAGCCCAAGACCACGCATGAAGATGGCGGTTCAATAAAGGGTCTAAAGCCCACAAGAGGCGTAAGGCCCATAGCGGTAAACCATCATGATAATATGACTTGTAACATAAGGTAGATTTAACTAGTCACCGAGCCGGACACTGGCTATGAGCCGGCCGGGACTCTGTAGGCCGCAGGGCGTCCACCCGTGTATATAAGGGGACGACCCGCTGGCGGCTTAGGGTAAGGAACAACTCATCGAGAACCGGGCATAGCGTATCTCGCTCCCTGGTCATTGAAACACCAAGCAATACCAACCCAACTAGACGTAGGCCTTACCTTCATCGTAAGGGGCCGAACTAGTATAAACCTCTCGTGTCTCTTGTCCTAATTAACCCCTTCAAGCTTCCTAGTTGTCCTTTCACTAGGACATCTGACGTGACAATTCCACGACAGTTGGCACCCACCGTGGGGCCAGCACATGGTGGATTTGAGTTCTTGAAGGGCAACTTCGAAGGGCTCAAGGGATACGCAGTGGGGCCGGATGACCAAGAGTTGTCGCGGCAAGATCTACATCGACAACAAAGGCTGGGGCCCCAACGCCGGCTCAATTTAGTACGGGTACCGGGTCCCCTTCGGCGGAATCCACGTCTTCATCGGCCGGATTGGTGAGCCGGGCCCTGAGCCGGACAACTACACCGACCTCGTCGAGATGGCTCAGCGTGCAAAACCCACCCGAGTCCAACCCGGCATGAAGCGTGTCTTTGTGGGCTGCATCCACGGAGAAGAACGTTCTGAAGGATCTGAAGATGGTGGTGAGACGGTCGTCCTCTCCGACGGTGATTCATCCGCCAGTTCAACAGATTCGCTGTATCAAGTGCAAGATGGTGTTCTCGGGGGTTGTTCTGATGGCTCTAGTATTCCGGACCCCTATGAGTCGCCAAACTGGGCAGGAGTTTTCATGGCTGGGACTCAGCCCGGCCAAAATTCTACAGCCGCTGCTACAATAACGTCTGGAATAGGAGCAGCCAGGGCAGTAGGCCCTGGGCGCCTGCCGGCTCAAGTGCTGATAGATCTCATGGATAAGCTTACGGCTCTGTTAACCGCTACGGTTATTCCTGCAAATAAAGATGAGCATGATGCGGAGGTGGCACGGGTGCGCGAGGAAATAGCTCGGTCCAAGGAGGCCTTGGCAGCTGAGGACACCAGGTTAGCCACAGAACGGGCGGCTTTGGATGCACGGGCGCAGCAGCTCCAGTCAGAGGCTTTCCAGCTTAGGATGAGCCTGAACGCATCTGATGAGGTGATGAGAAGGAGGCACCAGAAAACTCAATCTCGTTTGCCTCCGACTTACGACCCTCGGACTCTTTTTGCTACACCCGGAGCCGGCCCAAGTAACCCGCCAGATGCAAATCAGTTTATGACAGCCGGAACAGGAGGACCGGCTCAGCCTCGGGACATGGCACCTCCTCATGGGAACATGGCGCCGCCCCGATACGTACCGATACTGCCGGGTCACTTTTCCAGCACCATGGAGAACTTAATCGCAGCATCGGCGCGTTTGGCGGCTCTTCCAATGGATGGTGATGATCCGACAGTGGTGGAGACCCGGAGGATCAGGGAACTTGTCCAGACGGCCCTGCCGCAGCAAGAGACTTATTCTTATAGCCGGGATAGGATTCATTCGACTCCTCCACCTTGGTTAGCACCGCCTCGCCAAAACTAGAGTCCGAGTTACAGCAGGCACATGGAGTTAGAAGCCTTGTCAAGCAACGCCCAGCGCCGGAACCAGCCTAGTGGCTATAACCCGGTACAGGATCGGGTACGTCAGGAGAACCAGCAGGCGGCTCAGCTGGCGGCTCAACACACGGCTCAACACACGGGAGTGGTTACTAGAACTGGCGATGTTCCTTGTTTGGTGCCGGCTCTGCATAATGTATGCCTACCCAAGGACTTCAAAGGACCTCGAAAGGTGCTGAATTACACGGCCGATTTACAGCCCGGAGCATGGATCGAAAGTTATGAGATGGCCATGGAGCTGTTAGAGGTCAGCGACGCAGGAATGGCTAAATACTTCACCATGATGTTAGATGGAACGGCCCGGTCCTGGTTAAAGGGCTTGCCACCCAACTCCATTAATTCGTGGGCAGAGCTAAAGGCCCGTTTCATCCAGAACTTCAAGGACACTTGCAAGCAATCTATGTCGATTGTGGATTTGACAAATTGTAAGCAGGAGGAGGGTGAATCCACTACTCACTGGGTACGCCGGTTCAAGGAGATAATACATTCGTCTGATAAGATGGATGCTGGCCTTGCAGTCCTTATGTTGGAAAAGAATTGCCGCTTTGAGCCGCTGAGACAGAAACTGGGGCATCTTAAGCGTGATTGCAACGATATGGGTATGCTGATGGCCGCTTTAGTCAAATACGCCGACTCTGATAGTACCAAGGACCCCGCGTCTGACGAGGAAAAGACAAGGGAGGGAAAGAAGAACGGCAAAGGAAAGGGACATCAGCATAACCCGATGAATCAAGGGGGCAACAAGCATAAGGCCGAGGGTAACCCAGAGTTTGTAGCCAATGCCAATGCACAGGATAACAATAAGAGATGTAAGGGCAGACCGCCCCCCCCCCCCAATATGGCGGGTTAGTCCCATATCTTGAGCAATTACTCAATGAGCCGTGCCCGAAACACGGCACCCGGGAACAACCCGCCACCCACTTATGGAAAGATTGTGCGATCATGAAGGCTTTTAAGAATTCCAACACATTTGATGGCAATCATGGGTCGGGCGGCGGCTCAGGAGCTGGCGGTTTTTATGGCCTAGGTGGCGGTTCAAGTTCTGGCTTTCAGGGACATCAGGGTGGTTATAATCAGCAGCAATCTGGTCAAGGGGAACAACAACAGCAGCAGTCGGGTTATCAAAGCCATCCAAAGGAGCTGAATAGTGGGCAGTATCACGTGTTTACCACTAGCTTGTGCAAACATGACCAGAAGGTTCTTAAGAGGGCTATAAATTCAATTGAGTCGGCGGTTCCTCATTATTTGAGGTGGTTAGAACAGCCCATTGTTAGGAGCAGGGAAGATCACCCCATCTGGATTGATAATCCGGGTCAGTTAGCCTTGGTGGTAGCACCTCAGGTTGGTGGATATAAATTCACTAAGGTACTCATGGACATGGGTAGCAGCATCAATATCCTCTTTTATGAGACCTTTCAACGCATGGGGTTAACTGATAAGAATTTGAAGACGTCTAACATTGTTTTTCATGGAGTGGTCCCTGGTAAGTCGGCGTACCCAGTTGGCAAGATTGAACTGGAAGTGGCTTTTGGAGATGAGTATGACTTCAGAGCTGAAAAATTAACCTTTGACGTGGTCAAAACCAGGAGTCCATATCATGCTCTGTTTGGACGGTCGGCTTATGCCAAGTTCATGGCACGGCCGTGCTATGTTTACTTGCAGCTTAAGATGCCGGGTCACAAGGGTACCATCACCGTGCATGGAAGTCGAAAGGTAGCCCTGGAATGTGTGAGGAGGGCGACGCGGCTTATGTTGAGTCTGTTTGTGCAGCGAAGGAACTGAAGTTTTATCAAAACAACGTTGACCCGGTAGATATGACCTCTCTAAAGAAGCCAACCACCGAGCATGACCCGGCGATGAAGTTTAAGTCGGCGGCTGAAACCAAGCTTGTGGATTTCAATCCGGGTAATTCATCTAAGCAGTTCAGCATCAGTGCCAATTTGGATCCTAAATAGGAAAGCGCGGTCATCGAGTTCATCTGTGAGAACCGGGACATCTTTGCATGGAAACCTTCTGACATGCCAGGTGTACCAAGAGAACTCGCTGAGCACACTCTCAATATTGATCCGAAGTATTAGCCGGTCAGGCAGTTTCTTCGACGATTCAACGAAGAGAGGCGAAAAGCTATTGGAGAGGAAGTCGCCCGGCTCTTAGCAGCTGGGTTTATTGTTGAAGTTTTTCACCCGGAGTGGTTGGCTAACCCGGTGCTCGTGCTCAAGAAGAATGGCACCTGGCGGATGTGTGTGGATTACACGGACTTAAATAAGGCTTGTCCAGCTGATCCCTTTGCTCTCCCCCGTATTGATCAAATCGTTGATGCTACGGCGGGTTGTGAGCGGTTAAGCTTTTTGGATGCTTACTCTGGTTATCATCAGATCAAGATGGCAGTTAAGGACCAGGAGAAGATGGCTTTGATCACTTTGTTTGGAGCCTTCTTTTATGTATCTATACCATTTGGGCTCAAGAGTGCTCAGGCGACTTATCAGCGATGCGTACAGAACTGTCTCCACGATCAAATTGGGCACAATGTTCATGCTTATGTGGATGATATCATTGTGAACTCCAGAGAGAAGGAAACCTTGATATCTGACCTAAAAGAGACCTTTGATAATCTCCGGGTTTATAAAATGATGCTTAACACGAAAAAGTGTGTATTTGGTGTACCTGCAGGAAAGCTCTTGGGTTTCTTGGTTTCAAACAGAGGCATTGAAGCTAATCCAAAGAAGATCAAGGCAATTACCTCTCTGGCTAAACTGGCGTGCATCAATGATGTTCAGCGACTGGCGGGTCATGTTGGTGCTTTAAGCCAGTTCATAAGCCGGTTAGGTGAGAAGGCCCTACCGCTGTATCACATGATGAAGAAACCAGACACCTTTGTCTGGAGTGATGCTGCTAATACTGCCTTTGAATATTTAAAGAGACAGTTGTTTGAGCCACCGGTCCTTGCGGCTCCCATTGATAAAGAGCCGTTGCTGTTATATGTGGCTACTAACTCACGAGCCGTCAGTGTCGCCATAGTGGTGGAGCGTAAGGAGGCAGGCAAGGAGCATCTAGTTCAATGGTCGGTTTACTACATCAGAGAGGTGCTCATTGAGTCTAAACAAAGATATCCACATTGGCAGAAACTTGTTTATGGTGTGTTCATGGCAAACCGGAAGCTGAAGCAGTACTTCCAAAGTCATCCTATAATGGTGGTAAGTTCCGCCCCTTTGGGAGACATCATTCAGAACAGGGAGGCCACAGGACGAATCGCCAAGTGGGCTATTGAGCTTGGGCCCCATGGTTTGAAGTATATGCCCTGTACTACTATTAAATCTCAAGCCTTGGTGGAGTTTATCAATGATTGGATAGAGTTGCAGGCACCTGAGGAGAAGCCAGATAACACATATTGGACTATTCACTTTGATGGGTCCAGGCAGTTAGAAGGCTCAGGGGCTGGAGTTGTTTTAACTTCCCCTCGAGGTGACAAATTTCGTTATGTGCTCCGGCTTATGTTTTCCTGTACTAACAATGCAGCTGAGTACGACGCCTTGCTCCATGGTCTCCGGATGGCCAAAGAGATGAATTTGAGCCGGGTAAGGTGCTTGGGCGACTCAGATCTCGTATCTCAACAGGTGTTAGGCAAGTGGGACTCTAAGGATCCCCTTATGGCGGCTTACCGTCGTGAAGTCAATGCTGTGGCTGGCCACTTCAAAGGTTACCAAGTAGAGCACATTGATCGAAGGAAGAATGAGGCAGCTGATGCGTTAAGCCGGTTGGGATCTCAGCGTAAGCCGGTGCCGCCTAACACCTTTCTCAACGTCTTGCATAATCCTTCTGTCAAGGTACCTACAGAAGAAGAACTAGCAGTGCCAGACCTAGAGGCACAACTGGTAGCTGCCCTTCACATCATCCCGGATTGGACAGTGCCATATTTGGCCTACATGACCCGAGGAGAGTTGCCTGAAGATGAGACCTTGGTGAGACAAATCATCAGATGGTCCAAATCTGTGACGATTGTTAATGGCGAGTTACATCACCTCCGTGTCACGGGGGCATTTCAATGTTGTGTGTCGCCTGCGGAGGGTCAAGAGATACTTCGTGAAATCCATGAAGGAGATTGTGGTCATCATGCCGGCTCAAAATCTCTTGTGGCCAAGGCTTTCCGTCATGGTTTCTATTGGCTGATGGCTCATGCTGATGTAGAGGATCTAGTCAGCAAATGTGACAGATGTCGAAAATTCTCACGACGAGCTCATGTGCCGACTCAAGAGTTGAGGATGATTCCAATTACTTGGTCGTTTGCAGTCTGGGGGCTTGACATGGTTGGACCTTTCAAGAGGTCTAAGGATAAAAAGACACACCTCCTGGTGGCAGTGGATAAGTTTACAAAGTGGGTTGAGGCAGAGCCGGTCAGTAAGTGTGATGCAGCCACAGCGGTTCAATTCATCAAAAAGGTGATCTTTCGTTTTGCTTTTCCACACAGCATCATAACTGATAATGGCACTAATCTCTCCAAGGGTGCCATGGAAGAGTTCTGTCAACAAGAACATATCCGTCTTGATGTTTCAGCTGTTGCTCATCCTCAATCCAATGGTCAAGCAGAAAGAGCTAATCAGGAGATCCTGAAGGGTATTAAACCACGGCTCTTGGTCCCCTTACAGCGGACTCCGGGTTGTTGGGTGGAGGAGTTACCCTCTGTACTGTGGAGCATCAACACTACGCCTAACAGATCCACGGGTTACACACCTTTTTTCATGGTTTATGGAGCAGAGGCAGTCCTGCCAAGTGACATCCGGCACGATTCACCCCGCGTGGCGGCTTATGTTGAGGCTGATAACGAAAAAGCTCGTCAAGATGCACTTGACTTGTTGGATGAGGAGCGAGACTTGGCAATAGCCCGCTTGGCGATTTTCCAGCAAGATCTTCATCGCTATCACAGCCGCCGGGTTAGAAGCAGAACCTTTCAGGAAGGCGACTTAGTGCTCCAGCTCATCCAGGATCAGTCTGATATGCACAAGCTATCCCCTCCTTGGGAAGGACCCTTTGTGGTCAACAAGAATCTGAACAACGGGTCATACTACCTCATCGATATTCGAGAGCACAAAGACTCACGTAAGTCGGAGGAGGAGACCCGCTGGCCGTGGAATATCGCCCATCTTCGGCCTTACTATACTTAAGCCACTGGCTCTCAAGATGTATATATTTTGACGATGTATATATTATATAAAGCAATAAAGAAGGACCTCTGTCCTTTTTTACCCTCAAAAGTCTATATGTCCTTTTTATTAGATGGTGGAAACAACCAACAGGGAGTGGATCATATCTGAATCCGGCTTTCCCTTTGGTCCGGCTTATGATCATATCTGAATCTAGGCATGATCACTTGGGGGCTTCCTGTTCAAACATAGGTCATATTCGAACCAAAGAGAACATAGCTGTCGATACCCACTTGATTCGCATACTACCAAACCCACTTGGGGCTTCTTGATCATATTTGAATCATAGCTTAACCCCTTTGGGTCTGATGTGGATCGTATTCGAATCAGCGTCATTAAACAACTTTTATGGTCACTTGGGGGCTTCCTGTTCAAAGATAGGTCATATTCGAACCAAAGAGAACATAGCTGTCGATACCCACTTGATTGGCATCGCCAACACCACTGGGGGCTATATGATCGTATCCGAATCTTAGCTTAACCCCTTTGGAACGGTTTACTGATCGTATTCGAATCAGAAGCCTTTGAATGTTGTTATTATCCATTATACTTCATAAGTTTAAATTATTTGGCTATCTTGAAACCTTCTTGAAAGCACTATGAGATGGTTTTTTGTTATTCCGGCTTAATATTGATCACCCCAGGTTATTAAGTGCCAGGTGAACATTATATGTTCCAGCCTTCAGGAGTTGAATTTACCCTCATGGTGTAGGTCATATAAACAGGCCAGATCATCAAAAGGATCGCAGGTATATTATTGTGATTATGTTTAACAAATATAATCCTAACCCGGCCTTTATATGATGTTTTGGGTCACACTCTGGGTTATCAATACCTTATGTGACCCCGGATGTGATAAACCGCCAAGAGAATTTTTGCTTGTTTTATATGCTAGATAAGGCAAGCCAATTTGACATCAAGGAGATAAAAGATCAATATAAGCTGGAAGTATATAGCGATGGCGGCTTACGAAAGTATTAAGCGCCATAAACATGCGCGAAGGCATGACAAAAATTGAAGAGGTTTTTTCTACCCTATTACAAGACTCCCCGAGTGTGAATAATGAAGCATTGTTTTGCAAAGTCATAAACGCCCGGCGGTTCACTCCTTTGGTGGGCTTGAATGCTCCGGGTTATCCTTCTCTCCTTCTCTGTCGGCTGCTTTGTCCTGGAAAGTTGATGAGGCCTAGTCAATGCCGCTCAAGGCTTCAAACTCGGCTTCATCATCTATTAAACCGGCTGGGTCCACTTCAGGGGCAAAGTTATGCTTACAAGTTGGAGGGATCAGGTTGACTTCATCATAGGGAGGTGTTGGGATTCTCCGACTCTCGCTATCATAGCCCGGCTGATACTTGGTAAGGTACGTATCGTTCCCAATGAGAGTAGCCACGGGGCGTATATCTTAGACACAGGCGTTGAAGTCATGTTCATCAAATATGGTCCCATCTTCTTTAAGACTGGGGTATCCAAGAGCGAGGTCTAGTTCCGGAATCCATGCTTTCGCCCGGCTCAACGCAGCTACGGCCCCGGATCTTGCGGATGCCCGCCTTAGATTTTGGACCCGTTGAGGTAGTGAAGCAAGCTGTTTCAGCACATCTTGCAGGAGGTGACGAACATCATTTGATAAAGCTACAATGGCCAAAGCATGTTGTGACTCGGTATAGAGCTGTTCCAGAAGAGTATAAACCGCTTACAGCTTGATCAACATGTTCTGCTTAAAGTTTGTGCTCCTAGGGCCTGCGTTATTAAACATAAGGTGAGCTAGAGTAGACAATTGAAGTAGTCATTGAAAGGAGGTTTGCAAAGTTTAAAGTCTATATGAGTAACTTACCAAAGATTGCTGAGACCATTTGAGATATCTGGCGCTTTAAGCGGGACAGCTCCACTGTTTCTTCTGCAAGTAAACCTTCTGTCGTCTCAGCCCAGGTCACCAGTGAAGCCTTTTCATCAGCCCAGATTTTCTTCTCTGCTTCAAAATTCTTCTTCAGCTTCTCTTGTTCAGAGACACTGAATTCACATTTGGAGTTGGCGTTTTGAATTTCAAGTTCTTGAGTGGCCAGGCGGCTCTTCAGGTCAGCAATCCCGACTCAAATTGACTTATGGTGGCATGTATTAATGCCGGGTTATAATCAGAATCATGGTAAGATAACATTAATTCCCAAGCACTTTCCAATCAAAGATACTTGACACTTGGGGGCTAATGTGTGCTGAAGAATTTAACCTTACAATGCCGGCTCATGGAAATTAAGTCTCAAGCACTTTGCAAGCAAAGATGCTTGACACTTGGGGGCTAATGTGTATCGCAAGTTTTAAGTATCATGTTACAACCGGGTTAAATATCTTCTTTCAAAAACCAGATAAATCAGTGCTAAGCAGTTTTCTAAGTCTACAACATATTTATTCATAAGCAATAGACTTGGGGGCTGATACAGTAAGTATGATTCGGAAAAGTAGCATAAGTCATACCTCAGATTTTTGCTGTATTTGCTTCACCATGCCAATTTCCAGGTCACGGCTGCTATGTACTTGATTGAGATAGCCAGATACTATATCTCCAATACTTAAATGACTATAGTCAGCAATATCTAGCTTGGCCTTTCAGCGTTCCAGTAGTTCCTCCTTAGCAGAACACTTGGCAAGGACAGTGGGTCGCCCTGGCTCAACAAAGTGAGTCTTCGGAATTTCAATGTCCGGATCAATTGTCTTGACCGGGCTAGGAGCTTCCGGGTTATTAGAGCTGTGAAGAGTGTCTTCGGCGGGTGGATCAGAAGTTGGTGCTGGAATGTCATAGGCTGGTTCAGGTGGCGGCTGATGGGTAGAGCTATCAGGAGCAGTTGTGCCAAGCTCCGATTCAGTCACGGTCGGATCTCGGGACAGCTTACTCTTTTTTGCCCTCTTACTGGGCTTCACTTGCACGCTGTGGACAAAGGCAGGAGGATAAGTATAAGAGCATGGGTAAGGTAAAGCATAAGGTAAACAAAAATAATTTACTCGGGGGTAGTTTTGAAAGCCGACATCTTAGATTGCATAGACTCGCCGGAGGAAGGAGAGGTATCATGATAATTGGAGTCAGATGAATTGAGAGGTTGGCAAAATAAACCCTCCAAAGGTAAAACAGAACGTAAATCGGAGATAACCTTAGTCCGACGCTTCCTGGTTACGTCTGGTAAGCCGGAGGAAAGCTCTACATCCTTGTTGTTCCGGGTCTGCCTCCGGCTTTCAAACTATTGTTGCTTCAAAAGAAATTGAGGATATTGATAAGCTAGAGGATGTCAAAATCTTACTTTCTGGGTGACCCTTTGGATTTTTTGCTTTGGCAAAGGCTCTGAGTCGGAGGAGATTATAGTTACCTCTTCATCAATCGCTTGGCTGTTCCCCGTATCCTCCTGAAAAGATAGAATGTCAATAAAATAATGACAAAAGAGTCAGGAGAGTTAGGGATTACCTCTTCTTCATCATCAGAAGTGTCATCCAATTTGAGTAAATCCGAAGCGCTAGTTTTCTTCTTCCTTGAAGTTCCTGTTTTGGCGGCTTTCCTCTCAGCTCTTTTTGCCGCTCTGGCTTGTTTGGCTGCCTCATGGTTATATTTGACCTTCCAGAAGTTGTCATCATCCTATGAAAAATAATAAGGGGTTATGAGTAAAAGCAAGATGTAATATAGTAAAGAGTATTCATTGAGGTTGGTGACTCACAGCAGGGGCTGGGTTCTTCTTGCAGAAGGGAAGTAAGCCAAAGGCATTACTAATCATCGTGCCTTCTTTCAACAACGATTGGATCATGGCCTCCACCACATCTTCTGGTAAGTCATCGGGGCTATGACGCAGTGGGTCATCCTTCTTGCCGGAGTAAGTGCACATTAAGCCGGGGCGGCGGCTTAACGGAAGCATGTGCCAAGTAATCCAGACTCGGACCAGGTCAATGCCGTCTAAGCCATTTCCCAAAAGAGCTTTGATTTTTCTAATGGTGGGAGCAAGTGGCAGACGTTCAACAGTAGTCACTTTATCCGGCAGCGGGTGGTTGGACTCAAGGCGCAGGGCGCGGAAACCTGGCAGAGGATTTTCCTCAGCGGGAGAAGTGTCCTGACAGTAGAACCATGTCTGGTTCCAATCCTTTGGGTGACTTGGCAGTTCAGCATAAGGAAAGAGGCAGTCTCTCCGCCGCTGAATCGAGATGCCACCGAGTTCAAGACTGGGCCCGTTGGCACGTTCCTTCTGCCGGTTTAAATAGAACAGCTCTCTGAATAAAAGTATATTGGGCTCTTCTCCAAAGTACACCTCACAAAAGACTTGGAAGTTGCAAATGTTTGACACAGAATTGGGCCCAATGTCTTGAGCTCTGGGGTCAAAGAAATGCAAAACATCCCTGAAGAATTTTGAACGGGGTGGAGCGAAGCCCCGGTTCATGTGATTAGTAAACACGATTACCTCCCACTTTTTGGGTTGAGGCTTCTCCTCAGACGGGTTAGGAGCACGATAAGACATGACCTCCTTCGTCTTGGGCAGATGGCCGGATTTCACAAAATCAGACAGGGTGCTTTGGGAGCCTTGGGTGCCATTACGTAAATCGAAGCCTATGACAAAGTAAGAGGTTCCGGTTCAGAGTTAACCCGGAGGAAAACCTTTCAAGATGGCAGCTTAAGAAGGGGCCTAATGATATATGGGTAATCATGCAGTGATATTTAAGCCGCTACAGGTATCAAAGGCAGTTAAATTTTCTTAAGTCGCGAGGGCAGAGGCAGTTTGCGTTTAAAGGTGGAACAAACAGGTTTCACAATGTTGCGACTATTATTTTGGATCAAACGGCTGTTCTGAAAAGAAAAAATTCTAGACCTAGGACTGGCACAGATGAAGCTCAAGGGCTCCAACGGGGCCTCTGTGTGACGGAAAGGGATCTATTTGCATTCAAAATGGGTGCGTAACAGCTACCGCATCAGTTTTATACCATCTTAAAGATCAAGAAACGGTGGTGGCAATGAAATCTATAAGGGGTTCCTGATGAACAGTGAAGAGCACAGAAGAACTCAAAGTTCCTAATGCGGATCTGAGGAACAAGAAAGAGGAAACTTACAGATGCAGAGTTGCTGTGGAGGATCGTCGCGTTTTTCTGGTCAAAATAGGTTGATGCAGCGGCCTGAGCTCGCGAAGACGAGGATATCTGCGACGGCGGCGGCGGCGGAACTCGAGCGGCAGAGAGACAGCGAGAGGAAGAAGATGAACGACTAAGGAAGAAAATGGAGATGACCTAGGTCGAGCCTATTTACAGGGAAGGGCCGACCGGGATGGTGCGAGAAACGCGAAGATTGGATATTATTATCCAGTGACCCCAACGCCTCGGGTTTCGAGACAGTCAGTAAAGGCAAAGATTCATTGAAGATATAGCGGGATAAAATAAGGATTTAATTGGAGATGATGTCATGGCGGGTTAACGTGGATCTAGAAGATGATGTCATGGCGGGTTAAACCCTTTTGCACAGACAGAAGACCAAAGGCTTATTTCTTAAGGTATTTTAAGATTGACATGAACCGGTTCAAATCATTCTGGGGCCTAATGTTGGGGATATAACTATTTGTGTAAGCCGCCCAGGAGGGGCCAGGTTACGCAAAGAATACTAATCAGAAAGAAGCCCAAGACCAAGCATGAAGATGGCAGTTCAATAAAGGGTCTAAAGCCCACAAGAGGCTTAAGGCCCATAGCGGTAAACCATCATGATAATATGACTTGTAACATAAGGTAGATTTAACTAGTCACCGAGCCGGACACTGTCTGTGAGCCGGTCGGGACTCTGTAGGCCGCAGGGCATCCACCCGTGTATATAAGGGGACGACCCGCTGGCGGCTTAGGGTAAGGAATAACTCATCGAGAACCGGGCATAGCATATCTCGCTCCCTGGTCATTGAAACACCAAGCAATACCAACCCAACTAGACGTAGGCCTTACCTTCATCATAAGGGGCCGAACTTGTATAAACCTCTCGTGTCTCTTGTCCTAATTAACCCTATCGGTGTCAAAACCGGTGGATCTCGGGTAGGGGGTCCCGAACTATGCGTCTAGGCGGATGGTAACAGGAGACAAGGGACACGGTGTTTTTACCCAGGCTCGGGCCCTCTCGATGGAGGTAAAACCCTACTCCTGCTTGATTAATATTGATGATATGGGTAGTACAAGAGTTGATCTACCACGAGATCAGAGAGGCTAAACCCTAGAAGCTAGCCTATGGTATGATTGTTATTTGTCCTACGGACTCAAACTCTCCGGTTTATATAGACACCGGAGAGGGCTAGGGTTACACAGAGTCGGTTACAATGGGAGGAGATCTTCATATTGAATCGCCAAGCTTGCCTTCCACGCCAAGGAAAGTCCTATCCGGACACAGGACGAAGTCTTCAATCTTGTATCTTCATAGTCCAGGAGTACGGCCAAAGGTCATGGTCCAGCCATCCGGACACCCCCTAATCCAGGACTCCCTCAGTAGCCCCTGAACCAGGCTTCAATGATGACGAGTCCGGCGCACAAATTGTCTTCGGCATTGCAAGGCGGGTTCCTCCTCCAAATATTCCATAAAAGATGTTGAACACAAGGATAGTGTCCGGCTCTGCAAAATAAGTTCCACATGCCACCGTAGAGAGAATAATATTTGCACAAATCTAATCTGCTGACATACTCCGCAGCGTGACATCATGTCGCGGCCAGGCCTTTATCCGAATCATTTTACTGTTCCACCTCAGCGCGTTTAGCTAGGCTGTTTCCTTGGCACGTCTTGTCAAAGAAGAGATCGTGTTCCCTTATTCCGGGATTCTCATCAATACGAGCGTGGGTAACCCAACCGCGCCTTTGGTATGACCCCCTAATGGAAAGCGAGTCCCAAACGGTTACGGGGAGGGCTCTTGGTATTCAACCTCTTTATAAAGATACCAAGGCTCCACTCCTTTTTACTCAATCGAATCTGCTCCTTGCCTTGAGCTCCAACATCCATAGCTCCAGCTTTAGGCGCCTCGGACCCTCGATGATGTCCGGCTCTGACCTTAAAGGCCGGTGGATGCCTTCCTCCATTACGGAAGAAGACGTGCGAAAGCTGAGAGATGCCTGGTATCTGACCGGCAAAATCTCGCATAAGCTGCATGCACAAGGGCAAGACATTCCCACTCCCCATCCCGGTGAGAGCGTGGTGTTCATATCTCACTTCCTTCGGGGGCTAGGCTTCCCGATAGATCCCTTCGTGAGGGGACTTATGTTTTATTACGGGCTGGAATTTCACGACCTAGCTCCGGAGTCCATCCTCCAGATCTCATCGTTCATTGTCATGTGTGAGGCCTTCCTCCATATTACTCCTCACTTCGGATTGTGGCTAAGAACCTTCAAGGTGGAATGGAAGATAATCGAGGGGCAGCACGCTGAGTGTGGAGGAGCCATCGTAAGCAAGATGGCCGACGCTCCATGGCCCGAGGGCTCTTTTCAAGAGGAGTTCGGCTTATGGCAACGAGACTGGTTTTACATCACAGTCCCCAGGGGCACCACATGGGTGGCGCCACCTGCTTTTCGCCCGGGTCCCCCACCACGGCTAGCGTCATGGGTCAATGAAGGGCTTATCTGGGGGCCGCCCAAAGACGTGCCCTTGCTGCAGGACCGCATTCGAGATCTTCTAGAAAGAGATATTAACTTGACCATAGTGGCGCAAGTTATGCTGATTCGCCGCACACTGCCCTGCAAACGTCGCCCTCTTCGCCTGTGCGAATTCAACCGGGAAGGACCGTGAGTCCTCCAACACTTTATGGGCACGACGCCCGCGGAGATGTACAAGCAAGGTGTCCGGATTTGTCCGAGGACGCAGGTCTGAGCTGCAATCGCCCGGACGCTCGAGTAAGTAGCTCCGTATTTGAACATGCCATCCGTGTTTCCATCATAAAATTACCCTTAACAGAGTTGTCCTTTGAACAGGAGTGGATAGCGAAGGCAATGCTTATCAGGTGTCCAGCCCCCCTGTCTGAGACCATGCCGAATCCCATGCTAACCAGGATGCTGGAGGTCATGCTTTTGGCAGAAGGCGAAGGGGGAACCAAGGAGCTACCGCCTCCGCGAAGGAGGCTGTTGGGAAGGGAGGAATAAAAAATGCCCCGGACCAGGGAAAGAAAAGGACTGCCTCTGAAGACCCGGAGGTGATGGCCTCAAAACAGGGGAAGAAATCTTCGCCAGAGGGTTCGGCGCCGGAGAACACCCCGGCCGCATTGCGCCCTCAAGGGGACCCACTCTCCCCTGAGCCGTAAGTGAAGAGAGGGGTTCCAAAATGAATAACATTCCTGTTCTATTTCTGAGGAAGATAGCCAAAATATTACCTTGCAGTTCGGATCTCAACCCTTCTCAGCATAGCTCATCTTCAGGGGATCTTCGTCCGGAGATGATAGAGAGCGAAACGCCTCCCCTTATTGCACCGTCTCATGAGGCAGGCGACCCCGAGGTGTCGTCTCGGAGGGTTTTTCCAAGTCCGGACCCTGGAAAAGGTCGTCAGGCTAGTCCGGCACCCTCTGGTGCGCGGTCGGAGGGGCTGAAGGATCTGCTTGGGAGGGCGTCCATCTCAAAAGAATACCGTATGTTGATGAATATGGTGATTGGAAGGATTTCATCCGCGGAAAGCGGATTGTACGAGGCTGCCAGGAGTTTACTAGCAGGCTTTGAGGTACGTAAAAAGGTGTGCCTTTTGGTAGAGCCGCATATTAAATGTGCTCTGTATAAATAGTAGCCCCTGAGACTCTGTGTGTCGTCAAGAGTGATGGCGCGCAGAGGATCATAACCCCAGGTATAATATGTCACCTATTTTATAAAGGTGGCGAGGCGTTCGGTGGCTAGCCGGACTGATGAATCTGCCGAGCTAAAGCTGCAACTTGACGTGGCGGATGCCGACATTGCGCTTGTAAATAAGCGGCTAGATGAGGCACAAGGTATGTTCCAAAGACATCTGATAAGAGGAGTTTGGTGCGCGTGCGTTATAAGATATGTGCTTGATGCAAATAGTGTTGCTGTGGTGGAGAACCTTCGGGCAGAACATGCCTGAGCCAAGGAACAAGCAGTGAAAAGTGATGCGGCTGCCGTGAAGGTGGCTGAAGAGCTAAAAGCCGAACCCGCTGCTCACTGCGAGAGCAAGAAAGTAATGGCCGAGATGGCTATAAAATTGAAGGATGCTGCTGACCGCTGTAAATTTCTTAAACAAGGAGATAAGGCGGCTCAGAAGGATCTTGAAAAGATCACTGCCGAGGCCAAGGATACTCGCTCTGCAATGAGAGCTATGAAGGAGGAGCTGCGTCACGCCGGAGATATCACGGCTGGAAAGCCCTATATGCTGCGGATGAAGTTCAGGGACCCCAAGTATGCTCTGTTAGACCGGCAGTGGAGTGCGGAAAACACTTATCTTGATTTGGCAGCTAGTGCGGCAGACGCGACGAACACTTCCGCGGCCGAGGTGACCATGGATTAGAAGAGCTTTTTTGGTCGCAGTTCCACAATCCAGAACGCCCACTTTCGGTATCCGACCGTTTGGCGCCTGGGCAGAGCTGAACAGGTTATCCGGACTCACCATGAGGTATGTTGCGAGTCGTCTGCGATCGGAGAAGCCGGAGCCGAAGAGTCATTTTTGCTTGGTGCAGCAGTTCCTTGGTTTGGTGCCGCATGCTGATGCAATGAAGAGGTCGGCGTTCATAGAGGGCGCATAGATGGCTCTTGCCCGTGTCAAAACATACTGGGCGGATATGAAGGCCAGTGTTGTTGCATCCCGGGATTCGGACGAAAGCCGAGTACCTGCCAAGCACTACTTTGAGGAAGTTCTTCATGGCGCTCGTTTAATAGAGTCGCAGTGCTCGAAGGATGTTGTGTTTGAATTGCGTGTACTATTGTAAAAAAAATATTTTGATAGAATATAAAAGCTTTTTATACTTGTGCTTGCAAGAATTATAATGCCTCCTATGCGGCCGTTAATGTATATGTGTATATAACCTGAAAGATGGCAGTCGTTGGCTTCAGCCCCCACGCATAGAATGCGGGGGTGTTCGCAAAAAGGCGCCTTTTCACACTTAGTCCAACGACGTGGTCCTGTAAAGGAGGTGGTGGCACAGCGAACTAGGCAACCGGACTATAATGCTTTATCACTTTCACTTAGCCATAGGAGTTTGACAGTGGGGCTACTGAATAGCCCCTAGGGGCACCGCGCTCACCCGAATTCAGGGCGCGAGTGTGCCTGACCGGGAAGCGGCCCTTCGTTAATGCGGAGGAATCCTAAAGATTCCGAAAGTCATCGAGTGGTTGACCAGTCTCTCGCTATATCATGACAGTAAGTTTTCGGCTTTCTCTACTGAGGTGCTCGCCTGGCCGAACCGGGGCACAATCGCAGTAGTTCTCCTGGTGCCGCCTTAGCCGATAGAGCGGAACGTAAGGCAACAAAACACAGGAGCCGGGCAAACCCAACATTTGACCAAAGACATGATTCGGAGCTGATGCATATAAGGCCAAACTCGCGACACCGAACACTCCCTAAGGTATTCGGTCTTTCTGAGGATGGGCCGAACAATAACCCTTTGGTAAAAAAGCCCCTGGTGTCCAGGTACGTGCAAAATTCTGGTGTGGCGACATGCCAAGACGCCAGCCTCCTCCTCGGCTACAGTGAAAAACCGGGGGATGGTATCAACAAGAGACAGTAAGAAAGGTTTACGCAGGGTCTTAATCTGAAGAGAATCCTTAGAACGGGTCCCCACTGCACGTCTGCGCCTGTGTCTCTGTTGTGCCGTATCCTGGACGGGCGTAGCATGATGTTTGTCTACGAAAGAGAGGGACTTAGTGAAAAATAATTGTGCGAGAAATCAATATTTGTATAAACAAATTATAACACAGAGGCATGAGTAAGATTGGGCCGTATTGTCTCTTGGTGTGAACACGCGGAGCCCCTTGTACAGGGTTATGCGGCTGTTAGGCCTTTGTATGTTTACGCCGGACTTGTCGAACCATGTCCGGGGTAGTGAAGCTGGATTAGTGTGCGGCTGTCAAGGCGGCCGCACCATTATCCGTACTTCATGGACCAATTGATATTTCCCTTTAGTGAGATGATGCCTCGCGGACCGAGCATTTTGAGTGTGAGGGATGCATAATGCGGTATTGCGTTAAAGCAGGCGAAAGCTTCGCGTCCCAGTAGCACTTGATAGCGACTTATGAACGGGGCGATGTGGAAGGTTAGCTTTTCGCTTTGCAAGTTGTCGGGTGAGGCAAACATGACGTCTAACAATAGGGAACCCATACTCTGGGTATCTAGGACCGGCATGATTCCTTGAAAGGAAGTGTTGTCATGGCGAATTGTTGCTGGGTTTATCCCTAGTTTGCGGATTGTGTCCTGATATAATAGGTTTAGGTCACTACCACCGTCCATTAGGACTTGTGTAAATTGGAGTCCGTCAATAATCGGATCCAAGACCAAGGCAGTCCAGCCTGCGTTCCAGATACCTCTGGAGTAATCATGATGATCGAAGGTGATTAGTTGTAACAACCAGTGACGGTGCTCCTCTGGGGCGGGACGTGTGGCGCGTATCTTTGTGGGCGCCATTCTGTTTTTCCCTATTGTCACCTGGAGTGAATTTACTGTTTTGACTTCTTGCGGAAACTTCTTTTGTTCTCTGTTGTTCTGCTTGTGGGGCGCGTCGTCATCCTCGCTTGGTGTGTCGAGCCCATTGTGTTCGGCATTGAGTTTGCCGGACTGCTTGAAGACCCAACAATCTCTGTGGGTGTGGTTTGCAGGTCTTCCGGGAGTACTGTGGATTTGACATAGTTTGTCCAAGATTTTGTTGAGGTTGGATAGCTCGTCCCTGTCATCTTTGGGGGGCGGCTTTTTCTGATTTTGCCGAGAGCTTTTGAATCTGGCGTTTACTGCCGTGCTCATCGGGCCGTTGTCCTTGATCTGGCGCGGTTCTTTGTTACAGCGCGGTTTCCCGTTCCCATATCTAGGTTCGGACGTATTCGGGTCGCTGGTGCTGCTTCTTGCCAACCAGCTATCCTCTCCTGCACAAAAGCGGGTCATGAGGCTTGTTAATGCGGCCATTGTTCTTGGCTTTTCTTGGCCGTGGTGTCTGGCGAGCCATTCGTCTCGGACGCTATGTTTGAAAGCTGCTAGGGCTTCAGCGTCCGGACAGTCGACTATCTCATTCTTTTTAGTAAGAAATCTGTTCCAGAGTTTCCGGGCTGACTCCCCGGGTTGTTGAGTTATATGACTCAAATCATCTGCATCTGGAGGTCGGACATAGGTCCCTTGGAAATTTGCCCGGAAAGCATCCTCGAGCTCTTCCCAACTTCCCATGGTGTTTTCGGGGAGGCTTTTAAGCCAATGCCGGGCTGGCCCTTTGAGCTTAAGGGGTAAGTATTTTATGGCATGAAGGTCATCTCCTCTGGCCATGTGTATGTGGAGGATATAATCCTCGATCCAGACTCCGGGGTCGGTTGTTCCGTCATATGCTTCTATGTTTACGGGCTTGAATCCCGCTGGAAATTCGTGATCCAGTACCTCATCGGTAAAACATAGGGGGTGTGCGGCGCCCCTATATATAGGTGTGCCGCGATGTTCGGATATTTTTTGCGTTGCATTGCTCAATGCAGCTTGCTTTCTTGGCCCGTAGATAAATCTGGTCGGGCCGTTTTTCTGATGCGAATCTTTGGGCGGCTCGCGTGCTGCATTGAATGCGGCGCCCTTTTTTGGTTGAGGTCGATCATGGGGTCATCTATCCGACCTGGTGACTTCCTTTTTATTTGATTGTAGGGGCTCTAGGGCCTCTTCATCAAATTCCGGTAGTAATTTCCGCTTCGGAAAGCTCTTTGTGTGACGACTGTTGCCGTACTTGTGTGCGGTATTGAGTACTTTGCTCCATCTCATTCTGATTGCATCTTCCGCTGTTTCGAGCTTCCTCTTCTGCTTTCTCAGGCTACGTGCAGTGGCAACGAGCCTTTGGTGGAGGTTCTGGTGCTCCAGCGACTTGTCCCGCGTGAGGTCGTCCAGACTATTATCTTTGCTGGAGCCGGATTGTTCGGTTTGTCCGCCTTGTTTGGATGGTTGCTCGATGGCATGTTCATCTTTTGTTGATTCGCCCTGCTCCATGGCTTTGTCTCTGTCGAGGTGGGGCTTGGCGTGGCGCTTACACCGCCGCTTTGATTGTTTTTCGAGGGAACCATCCCTGGTTGTGCCCTTTTGATCCTCGACGTTGCTTCTTTTAGGTGTGTCCACCATGCATACATCGTGTGATAAGGCGATTGTGTGGCGCTCTATAAGCGCTGGTTCTTGGTCGTCTCCTTCATCGGCGTCCATACCGTCGATGTCTTCAGAGTCGAATTCGAGCATGTCGATTAAATCATCGACAGTGGCTATGAAATGGGTGGTGGGTGGGTTTCAAATTTCTTCATCGTCCGCATCCCAACCATGCTGACCATAGTCCGGCCAGGGCTCTCCTGACAAGGAGACAGACTTTAGTGAATTTAGGATATCACCAAAGGGCGAGTGCTGGAAGATGTCCGTGGCGGTGAACTCCATGATCGGAGCCCAATTGGGTTCGATCGGAAGAGGTGCGGGAGATTCGGAATTCGGAACGGAGTCCGGCACCCTGGAGTCATAGGCCTCGCAAAGGACTAGGCTGGTGTTCGGCTCTATCGCCGTAGAGATTGCGGCTCCTGGGGCGGCGTCCAGCCGTTCGGCCCCAACTGGCGCAGTCGGCTCCGAGCTAATGGTCGGAGCGGGCACCTGAGCGATGCTCTGGGCGTTGTCCGGCGGCAGAGCTAAATCATGCCCATCGTGATAGTGCGGCATGCTCGGCCGTGGCTCGAATCCGTCGAAGATCAAGTCCCCGCGGATGTCGGCCGTGTAGTTTAAACTTCCAAACCTGACCTGATGGCCAAGGGCGTAGCTTTCGATCTGCTCTAGATGGCCAAGTGAGTTGGCCCGCAGTGCGAAGCCGCCGAATACGAAGATCTGTCCGGGAAGAAAAGTCTCACCCTGGACCTTGTCGTGGTTGATGATCGAAGAAGCCATGGGGCCTAAAGGTGACGACACAGAGGAACTCTCAATGAAAGCACCAATGCCGGTTTCAAAACTGGCGGATCTCGGGTAGGGGGTCCTGAACTGTGCGTCTAGGCGGATGGTAACAGGAGACAAGGGACACGGTGTTTTTACCCAGGTTCGGGCCCTCTCGATGGAGGTAAAACCCTACTCCTGCTTGATTAATATTGATGATATGGGTAGTACAAGAGTTGATCTACCACGAGATCAGAGAGGCTAAACCCTAGAAGCTAGCCTATGGTATGATTGTTATTCGTCCTACGGACTAAAACTCTCCAGTTTATATAGACACCGGAGATGGCTAGGGTTACACAGAGTCGGTTACAATGGGAGGAGATCTTCATATCGAATCGCCAAGCTTGCCTTCCACAGCAAGGAAAGTCTTATCAGGACAAGGGACGAAGTCTTCAATCTTGTATCTTCATAGTCCGGGAGTCCGGCCAAAGGTCATAGTCCGGCCATCCGGATACCCCCTAATCCAGGACTCCCTCAAACCCCTTCAAGCTTCCTAGTTGCAATGGCTCCGTGATTAAGTCCTTTCACTAGGACATTTGACGTGACAATTCCACGACAGTGTGGCCTACTAGATTGATCTTTCTTGCAATGGGAGAAGTGCTTAGATTTGGGTGCAATCTTGCGGTGTCCTTTCCCAGTGACAGCAGGGGCAGCAAGGCACGTATTGTATTGTTGCCATCGAGGATAAAAAGACGGGATTTATATCATATTGATTGAGTTTATCCCTCTACATCATGTCATCTTGCCTAATGCGTTACTCTATTCTTATGAACTTAATACTCTAGATGCATGCTGGATAGCGGTCGATGTGTGGAGTAATAGTAGTAGATGCATAATCGTTTCGATATACTTGTCGCGGACGTGATGCCTATATACATGATCATGCCTAGATATTCTCATAACTATGCACTTTTCTATCAATTGCTCGACAATAACTTGTTCACCCGCCGTAATACTTATGCTATCTTGAGAGAAGCCACTAGTGAAACCTATGGCCCCCGGGTCTATTTTCCATCATATAAGTTTCCGATCTATTTTATTTTGCAATCTTTACTTTCCAATCTATATCATAAAAATTCCAAAAATATTTATCTTATTATCTCTATCAGATCTCACTTTTGCAAGTGGTCGTGAAGGGATTGACAACCCCTTTATCGCATTGTATGCAAGGTTCTTATTTGTTTGTGCAGGTCCGAGGGATTTGAGTGTAGCCTCCTACTAGATTGATACCTTGGTTCTCAAAAACTGAGGGAAATACTTACGCTACTTTGCTGCATCACCTTTTCCTCTTCAAGGGAAAACCAACACGTGCTCAAGAGATAGCACACCGCAACGTCCGGATCGTCTTCTTCTTCTTACTCGGCTCCAGCCCACTCCGTCGACAAATCCGGCCAGCTCGAGCCTCCATCAAGCCCGCTGCCATCCCTACAGATCCATGGTGAGCTCCCGCGCATAACCCCTTACCTCCACATCCGTTTCCATGCACGTAGCCACCGTTGCCATAGTCCCATAGGCCACGGCCGCCCTGCTCCATCGTCGTCGTGGCCACCGCTTGTGCCGAGCCAGCCGAGCGCGAGCACGTGCTGAGGGCCCCACAGTGAAGCCGCTCCTGCCCTCCGCTTATCCTCCCATGCCCCCCTTGCACCGGATCCATCTGCACCTGACTCCGGCGGCTGCGAACCTTGTCGTTGATGCCATTCCGTCCAGTCGCAGCTGATGCCACCTCCGTGGAACAACGCGCAGCTCTGCTCGCGATCGATTCCCCCCTTCTGTGCGCCTTTTGGTCGCTGGAGGCATGCTTCCGCGCGACCCCGCTGATGAGGATATAGACTTGGGGTAGGGTCATAGGACTGACCTATACGTCCTACCCAAGGTCACTACCCCAGAAGATAAAACGACCAAGATTCAACAGGAGAGCACCAGTCGAGTACATCGAGTGCAATCCACTCGATGATCACATCACTCGACGGTCACCCCTACCGTCACTCGACTATATGGGGAGTCACTCGACTGTATCGAAGACCAGGAGTCGGAAGAGCACGCAATGGCCGGATGTTCACTCCTTAGTCTTTATGAGCATAAAGAATACTTAAGACTGGCATTACCAGTAATGCCCCTTACTTTATGTACATTAAGCCCCTTGTAATGGAGGGCGGTGGGGGTCCTGGCGCACTCTATATAAGTCGTCCCCCTCCTCTGGGACAACGGTTCGCACCCAGTGTAATACAACACACATAATCCAATCGACAGCCTCTGGGCACCGAGATGTAGGGCTATTACTTCCTCCAAGAAGGGCCTGAACTCCTAAACCTCATGTGTACACCTTCACCATAGCTAAGATCTTGCCTCTCCATATCTACTCCCCTTTCTACTGTCAGTCTAAGGACCACGACAGTTGGCGCCCACCATGGGGTAGGTATCTTAGTGACTTGTTGGTGAAGTTGCTTGTTTTACCGATCATCATCACCATGGTTTCTGGCGGCGGATTGGCTGAGGGCCAGGAGATCTGTCTCGGCACGCTTGTTTTTGTCGCCGATGACTCCGTGTGGCTTCAAGAAGCTCCCCTGGACACTGAGGTGCTCCCCGTCCAAGGGGCGACGCACTTCCGCGCGTGTGTTCGCGGCATCCTTCTCCGGCAGCCGTCGACTCAGTATTAGTCGGCTCCAATGGTGTTTTCTCTCCCTGCTGTTCGCCGCCGCAAGCTTTTCGGTCGATCGCAGCTTCAGTGGTGGGTGAAACACGCGGTGGCTCGACATTCGACCACCCATCAAGTCGCGGCAATCGATCCAGACGAAACTCTCCACGGCCTGTTCGATCTGTCGACTGGCTCTGTAGAGACGGCATCCGAGTGCGATAGCAGCGATCCTGCGGCTGAAGTCTTGATGGTCGATGGGCCTCACATCCCACCTGGTTTCCGCCGTGAGGGCGGCGGGGACGGAGGCGGCGATCCATCACACGTCCATGAGGAATACCGACCCGAGCCCCTCTCTTCGCAGCAGAGAGAAGAACTTCGTCGCCACAACGTGGATGCACTCCACATGCCCATTGTTGGAGAAACCCCCGAGGCTCGGGCCTTGGAGGAGATGCGCTTGGCTAATTTGGCTGAGCATACTCGACTGGACAACCTTCAGCGGGCTCTCGACGAGCATGCTTAGGACAGGATCCATGAGTCCAGTCGACGACAGCTTTTTCCGTCTCCACCTAAGGTATAACGCACTCCGATTCAGAATCTCATAGCTGCGGCCCGAATAGCAGAGTCGATCCAACCTTCCCAGTCAGAAGCGGGCAGAGGGTTGATGCAGATCCGGGCCCTGCTCAGGGCAGCAGGAGAGCAGAATACAGCAGTATCTCTGTCGCAGAATAGGATTCACAGCAGATCCGTTGCAGCAGACATGGTTCAGTCGGCTCGCAGCCCAAGATCGCCTCTAAGGTAGGAAGGCCGTGGGCAGTATGATCATCCACTCGACTGTGACAATTGCCATCGAGGACGCACGCCTCCCCCGAGGAGTGCATCGTAAGTGCCTCGGCGGAACAATGACAGGCACTGTCATAGTGGTGAGCGCAGGGCTTCAGTCGACCCAAGGGAACCGGGCTTCGACGCGAGGTCTATCCTCGTTCAAGGCCTAGTCGACCAGAATAGAGCACACAGAGAAGACCCCGGCAGAGATCGTCCAAGTGGCAGCCGAGTGCATGTTTCTTCCAAAGTGTTTTAGCAGGGCCATCAGGGCAGCAGTGATTCCTCCCAACTTCTGGTTGGCATATGGAGTTAGTAAGTTCACCGGCGAATCTAAGCCTAAAACTTGGCTTGAAGATTACCGAGTGGCTGTACAGATTTGTGGTGGAAACGATGAGGTTGCGATGAAACATCTTCCTCTGATGTTGGAAGGGTCAGCCGAACGTGGTTAACTCAGTTGGCTCCAAGCAGTATATACAGCTGGGAGGAACTGGCTCGAGTGTTCGTCGGAACTTTCGAAGGCACGTGCAAATGACCAGCAGGGTTAACCGAGTTCCAGCATTGTGTTCAGAAGCCAGGTGAGACCTTGAGGGATTTTATCCAGAGGTGGTCCACTTTGCATCACACCATCCAAAATGTTTCAGAGCATCAGGCAGTGTGCGCTTTCAAGGAAGGCATCAAATACAGAGAGTTGGACTTGAAATTTGGTCGGACTGGGGATATGACTCTGACTTGGATGATGGAGATAGCCACCCGGTAAGCTAACGGATAAGAGGAGGATCGACTCCGTAGCGGGAAGAGCAAACCAGTCGGCCAAGAGGCCGGTGGAGGTAACTCCAGTCAGAAATAGAAGCGTAAGGCCGAACCAGCGGCACCTGGAGAGATTGCGGCAGTGAATCAAGGAAAGTTTATGGGAAAACCTAAGGGGCCCTCGCCCCCTAAGAAGGTAAAAGATCAAGAAGGGAATGACGTGCTGGAATTTCCATGTCACATCCACACGAAGAAAGATGAAGAAGGTAATCTGATTTACCCGAAACATACAACTCGACAGTGTCGAATCCTGATCCAGCAGTTCCGAGAGAAACAGCCCAATGAGAAGGAGAAAGAGTCGGAAAAAGATGAAGATGAAGAGGAAGAAAATGGTTATCCCAAAATCAATTCCACTCTGATGATTTTTGCTGATGTTGAAAGCAAAAGTCGATTGAAGGTCATCAACAGAGAAGTGAATATGGTTGCTCCTGCGGCGATGACCACCTACCTGAGATGGTCTCAGACAGCCATCACGTTAGACCAGTCTAACCATCCTGCTCGTGTGGCCACCCCTGGGTGGCAAGCACTGGTGGTCGACCCCGTGGTTGGGGGCACTCGACTGACGAAAGTACTAATGGACGGTGGCAGTGGTCTGAACATCCTTTACGCTGAAACCTTGAAGGGGATGGACATTCTGATGTCCAAACTTAGCGAGAGCAACATGATTTTTCATGGTGTTATCCCTGGAAAGAAAGCCGAATCACTCGGCCAGATCGCCCTCGACGTTGTTTTTGGTGATTCCAAGCATTACCGGAAGGAGAAGTTGACATTAGCGGTCGTGGATTTCCATAGTGCCTATCATGCCATCCTGGGTAGGCCAGCCTACGCTCGCTTTATGGCTCGACCATGTTATGTCTATCTCAAGCTGAAAATGCCTGGCCCCAAAGGTGTGATCACAGTTACTGGCAATCGGCAGAAGGCAGAGTGATGCTTCCAGAAAGGTTCCACAATCGCTGATGCTCAGATGGCAGCGGTTGAATTGCAAGAGTATCAGAAGAGTGCAGATCCGAGTGATTTGCTCCGAGCCAAGAAGCCCACTACAGACTCTGCATTTTCAGTCGACTGGTGAAACGAAGCCGATCCACATTCACCCGACCGATCCCAATGCTGCACTGACTCATATTTCAACAACACTCGACAGCAAATAGGAAGAAGCGCTAATCTAGTTCCTCTGTTAGAAATGGGACATCTTTACCTGGAAACCCTCTGACATGCCAGGTGTATCGAGGGGACTGGCTGAGCACCGTTTGTGTGTCGACCCCAAGGTAAAACCCGTCAAAGAGCACCTTCGGCGGTCCGCCGTCTAGAAGAGAAAAGCATTTGGCGAAGAAGTGGCTCGGCTGTTGGTAGCAGAGTTCATCCGTGAAATCTACCACTCCGAGTGGCTAGTCAATGTAGTCATGGTCCCCAAGAAGGATGATTCACTTTGTATGTGCATTGATTTCAAGCATATCAATCGGGCCTGCCCGAAAGATCACTTCCCTCTCCCTGGCATCGATCAGATTGTTGACATGACTGCGGGGTGCGAGCACTTGTCTTTCTTAGATGCATATTCCGGATACCATCAGATCGGATTGTATGGTCCCGATGAAATAAAAATAGCCTTCATCACCCCATTCGGGTGCTTTTGCTATGTCACCATGCCTTTTGGTCTAAAAAATGCCGGAGCCACATTCATGAGAATCATTCAGAAGTGCCTGCTCACTCAAATCAGTCGGAATGTAGAAGCATACATGGATGACATTGTGGTCAGGTCTCGCAAAGGTTCCGACCTATTGACTGACCTTGCAGAAACCTTTTCCAACCTGAGAAGGTACGACATCAAGCTTAATCCGTCAAAGTGCACATTCGGAGTTCTAGGAGGAAAGTTACTCAGTTTTGTCATTTCCGAAGGAGGGATCGACGCCAATCCAGAAAAAGTTGATACCATCCTCCGAATGGAACGCCCCGTGCGAGTGCATGACGTTTAGAAGCTGGCTGGTTGTCTGGCCACCCTGAGTCGATTCATTTCTCGTCTCGTTGAAAATGCCTTGCCTCTTTACCGACTGATGAAGAAGTCTGATTAGCTCGAGTGGACTGAAGAAGCTGATGTAGCGTTTGCAGAGATCAAAACCCTGCTTTCCACCCAGCTGGTGCTCGTTGCGCCAATCAGCAAAGAGCCTTTACTGCTTTACATTGCAGCCACTGGACAAGTCGTCAGTACAGTACTCACGGTCGAGCGAGAAGAAGAAGGAAAAGCTTACAAGGTTCAACGCCCAGTCTATTATCTCTCTGAAGTTTTGACTCCATCCAAGTAACAATATCCACATTATCAGAAGCTTGTCTATGGAATATACATGACCATGAAGAAGGTTGTGCACTATTTCTCTGACCACTCCATTACAGTCGTCAGCGACGCGCCACTATCTGAAATTCTAAATAACAGAGATGCAACTGGTCGAGTGGAAAAATCGGCGATTGAACTCCTTCCATTAGATATGAAGTTCGAGGCAAAGAAAGCGATCAAGTCCCAAGCAATCGCATATTTCCTTGCCGAGTGGATTGAGCAGCAATTACCGACTCAAGTTCACTCGGAGCATTGAATTATGTTCTTTGATGGCTCCAAGATGCTAAATGTTTCAGGTGCGGGGGTAGTATTTGTATCCCCCCGTTGAGACAAGCTTAGTTATGTTCTCCAGATTCATTTTGATTCCTCCAATAATGAAGCCGAATATGAAGCACTTTTATACGGTTTGCGTATGGCCATTTCACTCGGCATCCGTCGCCTTGTGGTATACGGCGACTCAGATTTGGTGGTTAATTAGGTGATGAAGGAATGGGATGTCAGGAGCCCAGCCATGACTGGTTACTGCAATGCAGTGAGAAATCTGGAAAAGAAGTTTGAAGGTTTAGAGCTTCACCACATACCCCGACAGAAAAATCAAGCTGCAGATGAGTTGGCAAAGATAGGATCAAAGAGAGAGGCCATTCCCCGAAATGTGTTTTAGGAACATATTCATTCACCTTCAGTTCAGGAAGATCCTCTCACCGAAGAATCACCACAGCCCAAGAGTGCCACAGATCCGACTGAAGTCGAAATCCCAGCCGTGGTCGACTTAGTCATGGAGGTTTTGGTCATCACTCCCGACTGGACAGTACCATACATTGCATACATTCTTAGGAAGGAACTCCCAGAGGATGAAGAAGAGGCTCGACAGATCGTCCGACGGTCTAAAGCCTTCATTGTGATAAAAGGACAGCTGTTCAGAGAAAGTGTAACTGGGGTCTGCCATAAGTGCATCATGCCAGAAGAAGGTCGAATGATCCTCAATGATATTCACTCGGGGACCTGTGGTCACCATGCGTCCTCTCAGACCATCGTGGCTAAAGCATACCGAGTCGGGTTTTACTGGCCGCACGCCAACGAGATGGCAAAGGAAATAGTGGACAAGTGTGAAGGTTGTCAGTTCTATTCCATCATGTCCCACAAACCTGGATCAACTCTAAAGACTATTCCACTCATCTGGCCTTTTGTTGTTTGGGGATTGGACATGGTTGGACCTCTGAGGACCGGCAGGAGCGGATTTACCCACGTGCTGGTAGCAGTCGACAAGTTTACCAAGTGGATCGAAGCCAAGCCCATTAAAAACCTTGAAGCAAGTACTGCTGTGAGCTTCGTCTGGGAGTTGATATTCAGATATGGTGTACCGCACACCATCATCACTAATAACGGATCGAATTTTGACTCTGATGAGTTCAGAGCCTTTTGTGCTTCCCAAGGCATGAGGGTCGATTACGCCTCGGCTGCCCATCCCTAGTTGAATGGGCAGGCTGAGCGAGCGAATGGATTGATTCTCAAAGGACCGAAGCCCCAGTTAATGCGTGACCTCAAGCACGCGGCAGGAGCTTGGGTCGATGAGCTCCCATTAGTGCTTTGGGGGCTGAGGACAAGCCCCAATCAGTCGACTGGACGGACTCCATTCTTTTTAGTCTACGGAGCCGAAGCCGTTTTGCCGAGTGATTTGCTCCACAACGCTCCCTGAGTCGAACTCTTCTCAGAAGAAGAAGCAGAGCAAGCTCGACAAGATGCAGTCGACCTCCTGGAGGAAGAAAGAGAGATGGCCTTGATCCGGTCGACCATTTATCAGAAGACTTGCATCTATTCCATGCTAGGAACGTAAGAGGTCATGCGTTCCAGGAAGGGGACTTGGTCCTCCGAGTGGATCAGCAGAAGCCACACAAGCTCGCTCCCGCTTGGGAAGGCCCTTTCGTCGTCACCATGGTGCTCCACAACGGGGCATACCGTCTTCAAGCTTCCTAGTTGCAATGGCTCCGCGATTAAGTCCTTTCACTAGGACATTTGACGTGACAATTCCACGACAGTGTGGCCTACTAGATTGATCTTTCTTGCAATGGGAGAAGTGCTTAGCTTTGGGTGCAATCTTGCGGTGTCCTTTCCCAGTGACAGCAGGGGCAGCAAGGCACGTATTGTATTGTTGCCATCGAGGATAAAAAGATGGGGTTTATATCATATTGATTGAGTTTATCCCTCTACATCATGTCATCTTGCCTAATGCGTTACTCTGTTCTTATGAACTTAATACTCTAGATGCATGCTGGATAGCGGTCGATGTGTGGAGTAATAGTAGTAGATGCATAATCGTTTCGATATACTTGTCGCGGACGTGATGCCTATATACATGATCATGCCTAGATATTCTCATAACTATGCACTTTTCTATCAATTGCTCGACAATAATTTGTTCACCCACCGTAATACTTATGCTATCTTGAGAGAAGCCACTAGTGAAACCTATGGCCCCCGGGTCTATTTTCCATCATATAAGTTTCCGATCTATTTTATTTTGCAATCTTTACTTTCCAATCTATATCATAAAAATTCCAAAAATATTTATCTTATTATCTCTATCAGATCTCACTTTTGCAAGTGGTCGTGAAGGGATTGACAACCCCTTTATCGCATTGCATGCAAGGTTCTTATTTGTTTGTGCAGGTACGAGGGATTTGAGTGTAGCCTCCTACTAGATTGATACCTTGGTTCTCAAAAACTGAGGGAAATACTTACGCTGCTTTGCTGTATCACCTTTTCCTCTTCATGGGAAAACCAACGCATGGTCAAGAGGTAGCAGACCACAACTTCCGCCTCGTCTTCTTCTTCTTCCTCGGCTCCGGGACACTCCGTCGACAAATCCGGCAAGCTCGAGCCTCCATCAAGCCCGCTGCCATCCCTACAGATCCATGTTGAGCTCCCGCGCGTAACCCCTTACTGCCACATCCGTTTCCATGCGCGTAGCCGCCGTCGCCATAGTCCCGTAGGCCACGGCCGCCCTGCTCCATCGTCGTCGTGGCCACCGCTTGTTCCGAGCCAGCCGAGCGCGGGCACGTGCTGAGGGCCCCACGGTGAGGCCGCTCCTGCCCTCCGCTTGTCCTCCCATGCCTCCCTTGCACCGGATCCGTCTGCACCTGACTCCGGCGGCTGCGAACCTTGTCGTTGATGCCGGTCCGGCCAGTCCCAGCTGATGCCACCGCCGTGGAACAACGCGCAGCTCTGCCCGCGATCGATTCCCCCCTTCTGTGCGCCTTTTGGTCGCTGGAGGCATGCTTCCGCGCGACCCCGCTGATGAGGATATAGACTTGGGGTAGGGTCATAGGCCTGACCTATATGTCCTACCCAAGGTCACTACCCCAGAAGATAAAAAGACCAAGATTCAACAGGAGAGCACCAGTCGAGTACATCGAGTGCAATCCACTCGACGATCACATCACTCGACGGTCACCCCTACCGTCACTCGGCTATATGGGGAGTCACTCGACTGTATCAAAGACCAGGAGTCGGAAGAGCATGCAATGGCCGGACGTTCACTCCTTAGTCTTTATGAGCATTAAGAATACTTAAGACTGGCGTTACCAGTAACGCCCCTTACTTTATGTACATTAAGCCCCTTGTAATGGAGGACGTCGGGGGTGCTGGCGCACTCTCTATAAGCCGCCCCCTCCTCTGGAACAAGGGTTCGCACCCCCTATAATACAACACACATAATCCAATCGACAGCCTCTGGGCACCGAGACGTAGGGCTATTACTTCCTCCGAGAAGGGCCTGAACTCCTAAACCTCGGGTGTACACCTTCACCATAGCTAAGATCTTGCCTCTCCATATCTACCCCCCTTTCTACTGTCAGTCTTAGGACCATGACAGTTGGCGCCAACAATGGGGCAGGTATCTTAGCGACTTGTTGGTGAAGTTGCAAGTTTTACCGACCATCATCACCATGGTTTCTGGCGGCGGATTGGCTGAGGGCCACGAGATCCATCTCGGCGCGCTCATTTTTGTCGCTGATGACTTCGTGTGGCTTCAAGAAGCTCCCCTGGACACTGAGGCGCTCCCCATCCAAGGGGCGACGCACTTCCGTGCGTGCGTTCGCGGCGTCCTTCTCCAGCAGCCGTCGACTCAGTACCAGTCGGCTCCAATGGTGTTTTCCCTCCCTGCTGTTCGCCGCCGCATGCGGCTTCAATGGTGGGTGAAACATGCGGTAGCTCGACATTCGACCACCCATCAAGTCGCGGCAATCGATCCGGACAAAACTCTCCACGGCCTGTTTGATCTGTCGACTGGCTCCGCGGAGACCGCATTCGAGTGCGATAGCAGCGATCCTGCGGCCGAAGTCTTGATGGTTGATGGGCCTCACATCCCACCCGGTTTCCGCCGTGAGGGCGGCGGGGACGGAGGCGGCAATCCGTCGCATGTCCATGAGGAATACCGACCCGAGCCCCTCTCTTCACAGCAGAGAGAAGAACTTCGTTGCCGCAACATCGATGCACTCCAGACGCCCATTGTTGGAGGAACCCCCGAGGCTCGGGCCTTGGAGGAGGTGCGCTTGGCTAATTTGGCTGAGTGCACTCGACTGGATAACCTTCAGCGGGCTCTCGACGAGCATGCTCAGGAGAGGATCCATGAGTCCAGTCGACGACAGCTTTTTCCGCCTCCACCTAAGGTATACCGCACTCCGATTCAGAATCTCACAGCTGCGGCCCGAATAGCAGAGTCGATCCAACCTTCCCAGTCAGAAGCAGGTAGAGGGTTGATGCAGATCCGGGCCCTGCTCAGGGCAGCAGGAGAGCAGAATACAACAGTATCTCTGTCGCAGAATAGGATTCACAGCGTCCGTTGCAGCGGACACAGTTCAGTCGGCTCGCAGCCCAAGATCGCCTCTGTGGTAGGAAGGTCGTGGGCAGTATGATCATCCACTCGACCGTGACAATTGTCGTCGAGGACCCACGCCTCCCCCGAGGAGTGCGTCGTATGTGCCTCGGCGGAACGATGACAGGCGTCGTCATAGTGGTGAGCGCAGGGCTTCAGTCGACCCAAGGGAACCGGGCTTTGACGCGAGGTCTATCCTTGTTCAAGGCCTGGTCGACTAGAATAGATCACACAGAGAAGACCCTGGGAGAGATCGTCCAAGTGGCAGACGAGTGCATGTTTCTGGTCCAGAGTGTTTTAGCAGGGCCATTAGGGCAGCAGTGATTCCTCCCAACTTCAGGTTGGCGTCTGGAGTCAGTAAGTTCACCGGCGAATCTAATCCTGAAACTTGGCTTGAAGATTACCGAGTGGCTGTACAGATTGGTGGTGGAAACGATGAGGTTGCGATGAAACATCTTCCTCTAATGTTGGAAGGGTTAGTCCGAGCGTGGTTGACTCAGTTGGCTCCGAGCAGTATATACAGCTGGGAGGAACTGGCTCGAGTGTTCGTTGGAACTTTCAAAGGCACGTGCAAATGACCAGCGGGGTTAACCGAGTTGCAGCATTGTGTTCAGAAGCCGGGTGAGACCTTGAGGGATATTATCCAGAGGTGGTCCACTTTGCATCACACCATCGAACATGTTTCAGAGCATCAGGCAGTGTGCGCTTTCATGGAAGGCATCAAATACAGAGAGTTGGTCTTAAAATTCAGTCGGACTGGGGATATGATTCTGACTTGGATGATGGAGATAGCCACCCGGTACGCTAACGGAGTAGAGGAGGATCGACTCTGTAGCGGGAAGAGCAAACCAGTCGGCCAAGAGGCCGGTGGAGGTAACTCCAGTCGGAAACAGAAGTGTAAGGCCGAACCAGTGACACCTGGAGAGATTGCGGCAGTGAATCAAGGAAAGTTTAAGGGAAAACCTAAGGGGCCCCGGCCCCCTAAGAAGGTAAAATATCAAGCAGGGAATGACGTGCTAGATTTTCCATGTCACATCCACACGAAGAAAGATGAAGAAGGTAATCTGATTTGCCCGAAATATACAACTCGACAGTGTCGACTCCTGATCCAGCAGTTCCGAGAGAAACAGCCCAATGAGAAGGAGAAATAGTCGGACAAAGATGAAGATGAAGAGGAAGACGATGGTTATCCCAAAGTCAATTCCACTCTGATGATTTTTGCTGATGTTGAAACCAAGAGTCGATTGAAGGTCATCAACAGAGAAGTGAATATGGTCGCTCCTGCGGCGACGACCACCTACCTGAGATGGTCTCAGACCGCCATCACGTTCGACCAGTCTGACCATCCTGCTCGTGTGGCCACCCCTGGGAGGCAAGCACTGGTGGTCGACCCCGTGATTGGGGACACTCGATTGACCAAAGTACTGATGGACGGTGGCAGTGGTCTGAACATCCTTTACGCTGAAACCTTGAAGGGGATGGGCATTCCGATGTCCAAACTTAGCGAGAGCAACATGATTTTTCATGGTGTTATCCCTGGAAAGAAAGCCGAATCACTCGGCCAGATCGCCCTCGACGTGGTTTTCGGTTATTCCAAGCATTACCGGAAGGATAAGTTGACATTTGAGGTCGTGGATTTCCATACTGCCTATCATCCCATCCTGGGTAGGCCAACCTACGCTCGCTTTATGGCTCGACCATGTTATGTCTATCTCAAGCTGAAAATGCCTGGCCCCAAAGGTGTGATCACAGTTACTGGCAATCAGCAGAAGGCAGAGGAATGCTTCCAAAAAGGTTCCAAAATCGCCGATGCTCAGATGGCAGCGGTTGAATTGCAAGAGTATCAGAAGAGTGCAGATCTGAGTGATTTGCTCCGAGCCAAGAAGCCCACTACAGACTCTGCATTTCAGTCGACTGGTGAAACAAAGCCGATCCACATTCACCCGACCGATCCCAATGCTGCACTGACTCATATTTCAACAACACTCGACAGCAAATAGGAAGAAGCGCTCATCCAGTTCCTCCGTGAGAACTAGGACATCTTTCCATGGAAACCCTCTGACACGCCAGGTGTACGGAGGGGACTGGCTGAGCACCGTTTGCGTGTCGACCCCAAGGTAAAACCCGTCAAAGAGCACCTTCGGCAGTCTGCCATCCAGAAGAGAAAAGCAATTGGCGAAGAAGTGGCTCGGCTATTGGCAGCAAAGTTCATCCGTGAGATCTACCACTCCGAGTGGCTAGTCAATGTTGTCATGGTCCCCAAGAAGGATGATTCACTTCGTATATGCATTGATTTCAAGCATATCAATCGGGCCTGCCCGAAAGATCACTTCCCTCTCCCTCGCATCGATCAGATTGTTGACTTGACTGCGGGGTGCGAGCACTTGTCTTTCTTAGATGCATATTCCGGATACCATCAGATCGGATTGTATGGTCCCGATGAAATAAAAACAGCCTTCATCACCCCATTCGGGTGCTTTTGCTATGTCACCATGCCTTTTGGTCTAAAAAATGCCGGAGCCACATTCATGAGAATGATTCAGAAGTGCCTGCTCACTCAAATCAGTCGGAATGTAGAAGCATACATGGATGACATTGTGGTCGGGTCTCGCAAAGGTTCCGACCTATTGACTGACCTTGCAGAAACCTTTTCCAACCTGAGAAGGTACGACATCAAGCTTAATCCGTCAAAGTGCACATTCGGAGTTCTAGGAGGAAAGTTACTCAGTTTTGTCATTTCCGAACGAGGGATCGACGCCAATCCAGAAAAAGTTGATACCATCCTCCGAATGGAACGCCCCGTGCAAGTGCATGACGTTTAGAAGCTGGCTGGTTGTCTGGCCACCCTGAGTCGATTCATTTCTCGTCTCGTTGAAAATGCCTTGCCTCTTTACCGACTAATGAAGAAGTCTGATAAGTTCGAGTGGACTGAAGAAGCTGATGCAGCATTTGCAGAGCTCAAAACCCTGCTTTCCACCCAGCTGGTGCTCGTTGCGCCAATCAGCAAAGAGCCTTTACTGCTTTACATTGCAGCCACTGGACAAGTCGTCAGTACAGTACTCACGGACGAGCGAGAAGAAGAAGGAAAAGCTTACAAGGTTCAACGCCCAGTCTATTATCTCTCTGAAGTTTTGACTCCATCCAAGTAACAATATCCACATTATCAGAAGCTTGTCTATGGAATATACATGACCATGAAGAAGGCTGTGCACTATTTCTCTGACCACTCCATTACAGTCGTCAGTGACACGCCACTATCTGAAATTCTGAATAACAGAGATGCAGCTGGACGAGTGGCAAAATGGGCGATTGAACTCCTTCCACTGGATATCAAGTTCGAGGCAAAGAAAGCGATCAAGTCCCAAGCAATCGCAGATTTCCTTGCCGAGTGGATTGAGCAGCAATTACCGACTCAAGTTCACTCGGAGCATTGAATTATGTTCTTTGATGGCTCCAAGATGCTAAATGGTTCAGGTGCGGGGGTAGTATTGGTATCAACCCCGTGGAGACAAGCTTAGTTATGTTCTCCAGATTCATTTTTATTCCTCCAATAATGAAGCCGATTATGAAGCACTTTTATACGGTTTGCGTATGGCCATTTCACTCGGCATCCGTCGCCTTATGGTCTACGGCGACCCAGATTTGGTGGTTAATCAGGTGATGAAGGAATGGGATGTCAGGAGCCCAGCCATGACTGGTTACTGCAATGCAGTGAGAAATCTGGAAAAGAAGTTTGAAGGTTTGGAGCTTCACCACATACCCCGATTGAAAAATCAAGCTGCAGATGAGTTGGCAAAGATAGGATCAAAGAGAGAGGCCATTCCCCGAAATGTGTTTTTGGAACATATTCATTCACCTTCAGTTCAGGAAGATCCTTTCACCGAAGAATCACCACAGCCCAAGAGTGCCATAGATCTTACTGAAGTCGAAATCCCAGCCGTGGTCGACTTAGTCATGGAGGTTTTGGTCATCACTCCCGACTGGACAGTACCATAAATTGCATACATTCTTAGGAAGGGACTCCCAGAGGATGAAGAAGAGGCTCGACAGATCGTCCGATGGTCTAAAGCCTTCATTGTGATAAAAGGACAACTGTTCAGAGAAAGTGTAACTGGGGTCTGCCATAAGTGCATCATACCAGAAGAAGGTCGAATGATCCTCAATGATATTCACTCGGGGACCTGTGGTCACCATGCGTCCTCTCGGACCATCATGGCCAAAGCATACCGAGTCGGGTTTTACTGGCCGCACGCCAACGAGATGGCAAAGGAAATATGGGACAAGTGTGAAGGTTGTCAGTTTTATTCCAACATGTCCCACAAACCTGCATCAGCTCTAAAGACTATTCCACTCGTCTGGCCTTTTGCTGTTTGGGGATTGGACATGGTCAGACCTCTGAGGACCGGCAGGAGCAGATTTACCCACGTGCTGGTAGCAGTCGACAAGTTTACCAAGTGGATCGAAGCCAAGCCCATTAAAAACCTTGAAGCAAGTACTGTTGTGAGCTTCGTCTGAGAGTTGATATTCAGATATGGTGTACCGCACACCATCATCACTGATAACGGATCGAACTTCGACTCTGATGAGTTCCGAGCCTTTTGTGCTTCCCGAGGCACGAGGGTCGATTACGCTTCGGCTGCCCATCCCTAGTCGAATGGGCAGGCTGAGCGAGCGAATGGATTGATTCTCAAAGGACCGAAGCCCCAGTTAATGTGTGACCTCAAGCACGCGGCAGGAGCTTGGGTCGATGAGCTCCCATCAGTGCTTTGGGGGTTGAGGACAACCCCCAATCGGTCGACTGGACGGACTCCATTCTTTTTAGTCTACGGAGCCGAAGCCGTTTTTCTGAGCGATTTGCTCCACAATGCTCCCTGAGTCGAACTCTTCTCAGTAGAAGAAGCATAGCAAGCTCGACAAGATGCAGGCGACCTCCTGGAGGAAGAAAGAGAGATGGCCTTGATCCGGTTGACCATTTATCAGCAAGACTTGCATCAATTCCATGCCAGGAACGTAAGAGGTCATGCGTTCCAGGAAGGGGACTTGGTCCTCCGAGTGGATCAGCAGAAGCCACACAAGCTCGCCCCCGCTTGGGAAGGCCCTTTCGTCGTCACCATGGTGCTCCACAACGGGGCATATCGTCTCTTCAACGTCGAGCAGAACAAAGATGAACCACGCGCCTGGAATGCGGAACTACTCTGTCCTTTTTACTCTTAAGTATTTAGACTGACGAGATGTAATAAGAAGTACCTCTTAGTTTGATTATCAAAAGACATAATTTTACAGTCTTCCGAATGATTGTTGTTTATTTCTTTTGTATTTGTTGCCTTAGCTGCGAATCTATTTCGCCTAGGATGAAGTGATAAAAATCCTACTGAGTGGTGAGTCTGTCTCTCACTCGGGGGCTTAGCTGCAGCCCAGTGCTTGCCTAAGTTTGAAAAATCCTACCGAGTGGTGAGTTTGCCTCTCACTCGGGGGCTTAGCTGCAAGCCAGTGCTCGCCTAAGTTTGAAAAATCCTGCCGAGTGGTGAGTCTGCCTCTCACTCAGGGGCTTAGCTGCAGCCCAGTGCTTGCCTAAGTTTTAAAAATCCTGCCGAGTGGGGAGTCTGCCTCTCACTCAGGGGCTTAGCTGCAGCCCAGTGCTCGCCTAAGTTTCAAAAATCCTGCCGAGTGGTGAGTCTGCCTCTCACTCAGGGGCTTATCTGCAGCCCAGTGCTCGCTAAGTTTGAAAAATCCTACCAAGTGGTGAGCAGCCCTCCCACTCGGAGGCTTAGCCGCGGTCCGGTACCCGCATAACTAACAAAAATTCCTCCCAAACAGTACGGGTCGATCACGACCCTTCATCCCCCCGGGGGTTGTACCGTCAAGAAGAAGGACGAGATTGTGGTGAGCAGCACTCGCCTAAGTTTGAAAAATCCTACCGAGTGGTGAGCGACCCTCCCACTCGGGGGCTTAGCTATAGCCCAGTGCTCGCCTATGTTTGAAAAATCCTACCGAGTGGTGAGCGACCCTCCCACTCGGAGGCTTAGCTACAGCCTAGTGCTCGCCTAAGTTTAAAAAATCCTACCGAGTGGTGAGCGACCCTCCCGCTCGGGGGCTTAGCTGCAGCCCAGTGCTTGCCTAAGTTTGAAAAATCCTGCCGAGTGGTGAGCGGCCCTCCCACTCGGAGGCTTAGCTGCAGCCCAGTGGTCGCCTAAGATTGAAAAATCCTACCGAGTGGTGAGCAACCCTCCCGCTCAGGGGCTTAGCTGCTGCCCAGTGCTCGCCAAAGTTTGAAAAATCGTACCGAGTGGCGAGAGACCCTCCCACTCGGAGGCTTAGCGGCAGCACAGTGCTCACCTAAGTTTGAAAAATCATACCAAGTGGTGAGTGAGGCTGCAGGTTGCCCACGCCCCCCCCCCCCACCCGGGGGCTGCACCGTCAAGAAGAAGGACGAGATTGTGTGCACCCAACGATTGGCCCCTCGCTGATGACAGGAACGTCAAGACCATTGCTGAGTACCTCGCTGATGACCTAAGAAATGCTACCAACGGCTCATCAACGGGTCGACTACTGACCCTTCTTCAGCACCTGTGTCAAACGATGAGAAAACCGATCCAAGTGAAGAACAGACTTCACTCGAAGATGAACCCAACATATTCAACGATAAATCCAGAGTTTCCTAACCGCAGATTAAAAGTACTCGGGCACCAGACCCGAAGGAGTTTTAATGGTTACAAAATCACTCGGCATCCCGAGGCAAATAAAGGTGAAGCATAATGTTTTTTTCGATCACTCGGCGGGACAAGGACTGGACGGATCACAGAAGCTGTCGAGGTCAATGTTGTCGGCAATGCAAGTGGCTGCCTCGAGGAAGGTGTCCATGGAGTCCTGGAAAGAGTGCTTCTTAGTATTCGCCACCTTGAGGGCCGCCAGCTTCTCTTCTTTAGCCTCCTTGCAGTGCACGCGAGCAAGGGACAAGGCAACATCGGCGCCACAGCGGGCAGAAGACTTCTTCCACTCTTGCACTCGGTCAGGGATTTGGTTGTGTCGAGTCATCAGCGACTCGAGACTTTGAGGAAGTTCTATCTGAGGCCAGAGTTCGGCGTCCACTCGGGCCATCGCGGCCTTCAGCCGAGCCAGATAGTCGACTGCACCGTCCAAGCGTGATTCCAGTCGAAGCAAGTTCATCACAACTTCATCTTTCATGGGACAGTTGATGGGGTCGAGACCTGTCTCGACCCTTCCAGTTTCAGCTTCAAAGTCCTGACAGAGTTATGTTCCATCACAACAAACAATGAGTCGACAGTATTGCAAATCTCAGTCGACGACAGTTATCTAACTGAACAGTCATACCTTCAAGCTTCAAGACAAGCTTCGCCATGAGTTGTTCCAAATGTGACTCTAGCTTGCCCGTCTTGGCCCTGAGACCGTCGACTTCAGTGGTTAGGTTCTCCTTGTCCTTCCTCAGTTGCTCGACCTCCCGATTGGCGTCCGAGACGGCCGTCTTCAACTACGCGTTCTCACCCTCCAACTTGCCGACTGAAGCCAGCTTCTGGTCCGAAAGCGTCGTCTTCTCACGAGCTTCTTTTTGAGCAGCAGCAAGGTCCAGGTCCTTCTTATCCAACGCCTCCTTCATTCTCTCTAAAGAAACAACACTCTTCAGACGAGCCTGAAGTTGGAGGTTTTCACTACACACATCTGCTTATGTGAAGTCACTCGGTTCTAAGAGATTGAAAGAAAAGCAGTGGAAAGTCTACTAAGCAGACGGTCGAATGGTTACCTCCCATGATAGCCGTCTCTTCCTGGGCAGCCTTCAGATTCTTCTTGGCAAGTTCAAGGTCAAGTTCAACGCTGATATGCTTCTTCTTTAACTCGGAAAGACGAGATCCAAGATCACAAGACCTCTACAATCAGCAAAAGGGCCATGTCAGTCGACAGAAATAAAAGACAATCGATGGAGAAAAGCTACTCTAAGACTACTATTGAATCAAATATCCAACAAGTAGTCTCGAGGATTACACCCAATGGGTGCACTTAGCATGCCCCCACTGGTTCAGATCAATACTCAGCAGGGTCTGCCCAGCATGAGTCCAAAAAAACAGATACATTCTAAGACCTCAGTCGACTGCCAGCAGTCCACCATGGTCTCGGGGACTACACCCAGTGGGTGCACTTAGCGTGCCCCCACTGGTTCAGATCAATACTCGGCAGGGTCTGCCCAGCATGAGTTCAGACAGTCTACTAAGATTCAACTCAAGTCGAGTGGAATCGAAAATTTTCCAGGCTCTAAGCAACAAAACACCCAAGTGGGTGATCAGATATAAGACAATATTTGACGGGTCAGTCGGAGTCTTGCTGACATGAACATTGGCCTGAAGGGCAGTATTGGCGTTGTAGGCTACCTGGCTAGCCTCGTGCACCACCTTCACCTGCTCCATGACAAGGTTCACCTGGCAAAGAGCTTCCCTGGCTGCACTCGGCGAGTCATCCGGAGTCTGATACACAACAAAAAGTGATGGTTGCAGAGCAGCTTGAGCGGTTGCCGAGTCAGAGGTGTGAAGTTGCATTGGAGCAGCAGGAGTTGGAGCAGTCGAGTCCGCTGGACGATCAGTTGTCAGCGGGCTGGCGAACGTGACGTTGGTCCGACCAGGATCTCTGGAGCGTTCGATCACTGCCTCGAGCGCCGGTGTTGACTGCGGGACCTAAACTTCAAGCCTCCTCCTGCCAGAGATTCCACCCTTCCTCCTCCTCCCCTGTAGAGACGCCTCTTCTTCTTCGTCAGGGAGCACAACAACTTCTTGCAGAACTACAGAAAGAGAGAAATGTCAGAAAATCTGCCGATTGACGATCTACTCAACTCAACAAGGCTTGGTCGATCAGACTTACCGACTCGTGAAGTGGCCTATTCATCTTCTGGTGCCTTGTTAATGTCCATGTCAGTGGGAGCAGAGGTGGGACTAGAAAGACAGATGAATTGGTTGGCCAGAGCAAGAAAATCTTCAGTCGGCCTACGGAAACGCAAACAAGATACTCACACCGAAGCAACAGGGACGTCCATCTTGATCTGTGGCAATGTCTTCCGAGCTTTGGGAGGAGCGACTTTAGGCTACTTGGCCACCTTCTCCGTCGGCTCCGGAGTCGATGTCCGAGCGCGCTTCTAAGTAGTGGCACTTGGAGCCACGCTTTTCCCGCGCCCACTAGACGGATCATGCTGCTGTTTGGATCGGCGTTCAGAACGAGGCGGCGAGTCAACCTCTTCCTCCTCGCCTGACTCCTCGCTCTCCTCGTCCTCCTCTTCTCCCGGAGACTCCCACTCACCACTCTCTTCAGCACTGTCCTCCCCCTCCTGGTCTTGCGCCAAAGCATGTTCACCGTTGGGAATTGAATGCATCTCACTGAATACCTACAAAGCAAACCGATCAAGCAAGAGTCAGCCAACATCAAGTACAGTTGGAACGCGAGCGGGAAACAGTCGGAACAAAGAGTGTACCTTGTCGGGTGGGTTGTCGTCACCAAAAGGGGCGACCCGCCTAGATCCTCTTGGGTTATCTTGGTTACCTGTGATGCCCTTCAGCCACAAAGCTACAGTTTCGAGCGGCACTTCTTCTGGATGGACACGAGCGGTGTCGTCCGGTCCGGAATACAGCCACATCGGGTGATCGCGAGCCTAGAGAGGCTAGATGCGCCGACTGAGGAACACTTCCAGCAAGTCCAGGCCGGTAACGCCATCATTGATGAGCTGAACCACTCGGTCCACCAACATCCTCGTCTCCATGGTCTCGGCAGCGGTTACTTTCAGCGGAGCAGGAGTCTGAACACGATCAAACGATAAGGGGGGAAGACCGGTCGACTGACCTGGAGCTGTGACGTCCTGGTAGTAGAACCAGGATGACTGCCAACCCCTAATAGATTCAGGAGAGTCACAGCAGGGAAAGCGCTCCTATTCCTCTTTTGAATATCTAAACCCCCGCACATGTGGATGACGTGGGTCTTTGAGTCACTCGACTTCGCCTTTTTTACCTACTGAGAGCGAATCATGAAGATATATTTGAAGAGGCCCTAGTGCAGTCAGCACCCTAAGAAGTTCTCGCACATCGATACAAACGCAGCCAGGTACGTGACACTACTAGGGAAAAGGCTAGCAGCAGCGCGGGTTTTAGATGTGTCAGTAGTGCGGGTACCCGCGCTACTAATAAGCCGCTATAGCTAACTCATAGCAGTAGCGCGTGCGCACCCGCGCTACTGCTACACAAGTGTAGCAGCAGCGCGGTTAGGTGAAGCTCGCTACTGCTAGTAGCGCTAGCGCTCTTTGGCTGGACGCGCTACTGCTACTGTGGCGCTGCTGCTAACTTTTATACACTCGCTACTGCTAATTTAAGTAGTTTTTTTTGGCATATTTGTTTTGTATTTGAACAGGCTTTGTAGAAGAATCTTTAGCACATAGAAATGTCATCATGATACACATACAAATGCCTGCGAGACCACAAATGTAATCATAGCATGTACATACAAATAGTCTCATCATAATCATCATCCAACACAAAGTGATATCTTGTCATCATCTCGAAAATAGCGATACATGCAAGTCTCGAATACTTGCAACTACAACAACGTCATCCATCTAAACAAAGGTATACGCAAGAAGTGCTATCACTATGAGTGAGAGCGGAACTATGCAGTACATGAGGTGGCGGTTACGAGTCCTCTCTCGCGCTAGCGTGAACCTCAAGTAACTAGCTTCTCCTTCTTGTCTGCTTTTGAAGCCTTTATGGCTGGCGCCCGTGAACCCATTCACTTGCGCCTGACACTCATGCCACTCGTTGTACACCCCCGGAACCTTCCCTTTGTACACGACATAGCATTTCCATCTCGCCATCAAGAAACTAGGTACCTGTTAGAGATGCATGTTCATGAAGAGGATGTACAATCATATATATGCAACAAAATATACTAGAGCAACACCGAAAAAGAAAGGGTTAGCAACTAGATGCAACATATACAGTACGCAAATTAATTAACTAGAGGTACGCAGGTCATCGTACGCAAACTAACAAAGTAGCGTTACGCAAGTTCGGCAGGGACCATGGACGATCACAAAGTTTCATCGCTACAAAAAGTATACAAGTTCAACCGACACATATCATCATCATCGGCATCATAAATCACTAGAAGTTCCATCCTTCCATATCATCGAGGACGAACCCTAGCTTCTTGAACGGCGTGAGGTCTAGACGTTGCATGCCTATGCGAGTTCGGACGTCAGCTCGCGATATAGGGCCGTGGTGGAACATCCCCTTCTCATCGACGACTTCTTTCATGATGATCGTCGCAATGTCGCTTTGGATGCGAAAGAAGTCATCTCTAAGTTTATAATTCGCTTCTCCATGAGATTCTAGCCACTTGTGGATATGATCATCATTTCTGCTGTTAATGCGAAGCTTTTGGTGATCCGTGTTGAACTGAATCATGAGATGGACGATGTAGAATCCATCCTTCTTGCTTGGTTTTGGGACATGGATGCAGGAGAAGTTAGTTTTATGCGCGAAACCCATCTTCTTGTTCCTTTGTTTCTTGATATGCACGTGGCCACCTCTAAAGCTGAAGCCTTGGAGAGCATCATCTAGAATATTCATTATGTGGGTGTAGTCCTTTTTCTCGTAGTCTCTGGAAGGGTCAAAATACACGGCGTGGGAGACTTGCGGGTAAAGAACGATAAGGACGGCGCGCCCGTTGCTGCGGGGAAAAGACACCTCAAATTATTCCCCATATGAGAGAGAAGGAATGATTGAAATGTACGAAAGGGTTGTCCGGAACTGACTTACTTTGGATGATAAGGCACGAGGACAATTTCCCGGTCCTTATTCTGTACCATGAAGTTTTGGAGGTACTCCCTAGCAGTTTCACGCTCAAAGTCGCCGAGACTCAAGAAAGACTCGTGCATGTAGTACGGATCCGCCACACAGATTTGCGAGACTTCTTCACTCTTCATGACGGAGCTCATATGTAGCGCAAAAAGGCGGACGATAGTAAAATCAAGCCGCCTTGTTAGAAACATCTCAAAGATATGGTCAAACCGCAGGAAGAACACCTCCGCGGGCCGTGTGTCGACGTAGCACTTCCCCTCAGGCACACGAGCCGCGTATGTCGGATATCCTGGATCCTTTGAGGCTAGTAGGCTTTTCTCAGTCGACAGCACATGGTCGTGCAGTCTCCTGAGATCCCCTGATAGTGCCTCCAGCGGTTTCGGCGGTAGCATCGGCTCGCCCGTGAGATGGAACATGACCGCACCTTTCACGGGTACACGCTCTTCAGAATGCATCGTCTGGCTGCTGTGTGCTCTGGCTTGTTTGGAGGCAGTTACCTTCCCCGATCTCTTCCTCTCCTTTTTCTTGGGCACACCTTCCAGACCCTTCCTTAACCCCTGCCCAAGTGTTCCCGGGCTAAGTACTGAACGACCCTCGCGCCCGGCTAGTTGAGCCTGTGTTGAGGCGGCATCTTCAGGCGTGTCCTGTGAGGATTTCATGAAGAGAGACTTTTTGCAATCCATGGTACGACCCTGCCCGGGCATATCATCCATATCCTCATTAGCAAGCTGATAGCCCGATTCGTCATATGGTTGACTCATCATATCTATGTCACAGTCATACGCGTTTGTATTGAGGTAATCCATAGGGTCGACCTCCGTCTCATCATCCATTCTCTGTTCTACAGGAGAAATTACATCAGCCAGTACTATTGCACCCCCTTCATCATGTCGTCCGCCGCTCTCACCCGGCACTACAGGAGCTGGTAATTGCGTAGGCGGGGTGGTGGTCTCCGCACATGCTTGTTGATGTGTGGTAGTTATTGGTGTGCTCTCGGCCGGCTCCAGACGAATAAGATTCTTCGGCCATAGCAGCACCCAACCCTTGCAGCTTCCAATCCGCGGCGGGGTCTCGTCGTCCGCTCCCACATGCTGTACTGGAGGAGGCAAATCCTCGTGCCCCGATTTCACACTGGTCAAGCTAACCCTGAAGTGCCCAGCGGGGATCGGCTGGTTGTGGAACGTGCGTTGAGAGGGGTCCATTATCATCCCCTTTCCCACGTCCACCTTCTGGCCTTTGATCAAGTAGAGTATGGTGCACGGGGTTTCTTTCGCCTGCAAACACATATGTCTGTGGCGTAAAACAACCGAAAGGCAACAAAAATGGAATATTATCTATATATATATATGTTGGTGCGACATGTAATTACCGTGACGGCGTCGAGCTCAGCCAAAGACGAAGGCCCACCTAGCGTGCCTGAGACTGAGGACGGGCTGCTATGAGCGGGAGCGGCTGCGAGAGGAGGCCCGGTTGCTTGAGCAAGTGATGGTGCGATGGTGTTGTTGTTCATGGAGTTGCTCGCGACGAAACTGGGCATCGGGAAATCATGTACCGTCTTGTCTGGATTTTCCTTCGCCCAGTTGATGATAACTGGAACCAAGTTAGTAGCAAATCATTTCTGCAGGCAGTTACAGCTGCATTGACTGCCTGCTGTAGCAACTCATATTTGTCCTCGGCTGCTTTTTTCGCGTCCTCAGCTGCTTTTTTCTCGACCGCAAGCTTCACCTTTGCGTCGATGTCCGCCTGACTAAACTTCTTTTTCTGCTTCTTGGCCTCCGGGCCGTCGTTGTAAAACACCTTCCACGTGGCGCCGTCTCCAGCGCCGTGCACACGACCATATTGCGGCCGCTGGTCCAACGGGAGTCCCTTAAGTTCGTTCAAGGCCCGGTTGAGAGGGGTGTCCCACTTGGGCCTCATCGGAGAAGTAGGGCTTTCGGCTGCAAGCCGGTGTTGCTTCTCCAGTAGTCTAATCAATTTCCTCGTGATCTTGTCCGTGTAAAAAACCTTTTTCTCCTTGTCCCACTTGTAGCGGGCCCTGATGAAGTCATGCTCCAAGGGGTTGGTGAACTTCGCGAAGGGGTCTGGGAGACCCGCGGCTTCACGTTCCGCGTCCTCCTTATCCCATATGGGCCTTTTACCGAGGTAGCCACGGCTTCCGAGGCGATGCTTCCCCGTGTTCCTTTGCTGAAGGCTTTTGAATTTCGCAGCCTTAGCCTTGGCTGCCTCGGTAGCGCAAGTGTCCTTGAACTTTTCGAACTCCTCTTCCGTAAGTGTCGGATTTTCCTCCAGAATCTTGGACAGGGGTTCATCAGCCTCAATAGCTCGTTTCACCCTCCCTTTCCAGGAGGCCAAATCATTGCTGAACATGCCCATGGCGTGATTGTTAATCTTTTTCATCTTCGGATCATCCCACGGTTGTTCTATGTTATCATCCCGGTCGGGGAACTTGAATCTCTTGTGCAACTTCGTTAGGAGCAACTGCGTCAAATGTTCTTTACTCCTTAAGTCATCGTCGTTGATGCTCGCGCATTCCCGTAGGATGCATCCTACTTGGTTCCCATAGCACTTGCGAGGTTCTTCCGGCTCTAACGGCTCAAACTTGCCAGGTGCCATCTTTGTGATCACAAGTCGTCCAATCCCTAGTTTGTTAGGTTTTCGTATCCTCTGCTTCTTATGCTTCCTCTTTTCGGTAGCGGCATCGGGGCCGGTACCTTCCCCGCCGGTACCTTCCCCACCGGTCTCGGTGCCGCCATCGGTGCCGGCGCCGTCGGTGTCGATGTCGGCGTCAGTACCATCATCGAGGCCGACCTGCAAACCTTGCTTAGCAGTCAAATAGTCGAGGTACTCTTGTTCACCCTCATAATCCATCTCGTCTGCATCTTGGTCAGAAGGCCCAGTTTCTTCGTTGTTCGACATGTTTCCTATGATTAAGTGGCCTCATTTATTTCTAAAAGTATGAATAAATGAGAAATGACATAAAAAGAAATCTATGTGCCAGCACTCGATATGCCAACTATGTAGCACAAATCATGCCTTTATTCACGGGAAATTTCGGCATGACCTTTGCTAAAAAATGGACATATCGAGCGCCTGAAATTCACCGGAACGGAAATGAATCAACATTCCGGCGTAACATAGGCCACTCGGATCATTTTCCAAACATGACATGTCCAAAACATGACATATGCACATATCACATGTCCAGTTCAAATTTGCATATAAATTCAGCTAATTTTGAAACCTAGCTAAATTCATAACTAAATAGATAACCTAATTAATTAACATAACCGAAGAACCCTAGCAGAGAGGGGGGGGTTTACAGAGAGTGCAGGGGCGAGGAGGCAGGCCCGACGACGGCCGGCAGGGGAGAGGAGGGAGGCGAGGGCCGACGGGTCGGGGGCGAGCGTGCCGGGGTCGGGGGCGAGCGCCGGCGCCGGAGTCGGGGGTGAGGGCCGGCCGGGTCGGGGGCGAGCGGCGGGGTCGGGGTCGAGGGTCGGGGGCTAGCGCCGGCGCCGGGGTCGGGGTCGAGGGCCGGGACGGGGGCGAGCGCCGGGGTCGGGGGCTAGCGCCGGCGCCGGCGGAGTCGGGGGCGAGCGCCGGGGCCGGGTCGGGCGCGGCGGTGCGACGGGGGAGAGAGAGTGGGGATTTGGGGGGAAATGGCGGGATGAAGCAGGGCGAGTGAGAATTTTGGGTTAAGTGGACGTAGCAGTAGCGCGTTACGTCAAAATGCGCTGCTACTAACATCAGTAGCTGCAGCGGTTTAGGTAAAATGCGCTACTACTAAATTCAGTAGCTGCAGCGGTTTATGCAAAACGCGCTGCTACTACCGTCGCTACTGCCAGTTTTCCTTTTTCTTTTCCTTTATTTTATCCCACTTTTATTTCCCGAGGGCAGTGAACGAAGGGAGGGCGATATATATTGCATCATTTGACGGTTAAATATGTATGCAAAATAGGAACATATATATTACACATCATTGGACCCATGCATAATAATGGCTAAGTGTGTATACAAAATAGGAACATATATATATTACACATCATTGGACCCATAACATACGTTTCCTCAGTGCTGACGTTTTCGTTTTTGAGTCAGCTTCTTTCCCTTCTTGTTCGTCGAAGAATAATTGAGCCCCTCATTGTGACTTTGCCTTTTCCATGGAGTACGATTTTTCTTAGGTAATGTAGTATTGATTCTTCTTTTGACGTATACTTCATCATCATCGTCATCTTCCCTCATTGGGTTGCCGTACTGATCATAGTCTTCCTCGTTGGCGACTCCATCCATTCCAATGATGTTCCTTTTGCCTCTCCTCACGACAACACGGCTGGGATTGCGCGGGTCAGTTATGAAGAAGCATTGTGTCACGTGCTTAGCGTGTACCCATGGCTCGTTTTTTGCGATAGCGTTCACGGTAGCGCTCTTGGCGTCGGGTATAGTCATGGTAGTGAACATCCGGCTTTCTCTTTCGACATTCTTAGCCCATCTGACACGGAACATCGTCGTGTTGTGCAGTCCAGAGTAGTCAAGCTCCCAGATCTCCTCGACCCTTCCATAAAATCGTTCAGTTGTGCCGTTGTCGCTGCCGGTCATGCATTCCATCGTCACCCCTGAGTTCTGATCATCACTGTCCATATCTTTTGCCTCCGTGTAGAACGTGTATCCGTTGATATCATATGCCTGATAGGTTACGAGGTTGGGCGAGGGGCCATGTGCTAAGGCGTATATGAGCAATCCGTCCTTAGAGCCCTCCTCCGGGGGATTAGCAATAATATGCTCTTTGAACCAATGCAGGAAAGTGGAGTTGTGCTCTCTAGTAACTTCGGCGTCCGTCCTGCATACCCCCCGGTCACGATACTTCTTTGCGATAATTTCTTTGTGCAGTGCCACGAAAGGATCTACCTCGTCTAGGTGTTGTAGCACTACCAAGTTTGCTCTGTCAAAGTCGCTGCGTCGATCTGAGTATGCCACGTGCAGTTCCCTGCGACCGTTGCAGTGACCATCTCCTTCGAGCCTCCCATCGTGCTTGTTAACGGGCAAACCAACACTAGCACCAGGCGGCTGGTCTGCGCCATATAGAAAATTCTCACAGAAAGAGATGCACTCTTGTGCCAAATAGCCCTGGACGATGCTTCCATCCGGACGGGACATGTTACGAACGAATCCTTTGATGATCCCATTCATCCTCTCAAACGGCATCATGTTGTGCAGGAATGACGGCCCCAGGTCTATTATGTCATCCACAATATGGACACACAGATGCACCATCACGTCGAAGAACGCGGGCGGGAAGTACATCTCAAGCTCATTCAGTATCACAACGATCTCTTCCTGTAGCCTTTGGAGCTGCTTCACACTGATCGACTTTCGAGAGATGACGTCGAAAAAGTTGCAGAGACCAATAAGCGTGTCACGGACGTGCTTGTCCATTATCCCTCTAAGGGCAACAGGTAGTATCTGCGTCATCATCACATGACAGTCATGAGACTTCATCCCGCTGAACCTTTTCTTGTCCGTGTCTAGATATCTGCTTATCTTGCCACAGTAACCGGAACTAACTTTGACTCCGGTAAGGCACTTAAAGAATTGATTGATCTCAGCCTGACTTAAGGTGAAGCAAGAAGGGGGGCAATAATCCTCTTTCTTTATTTTCTTGACCTTCTTCTCCCGTGCCTCTGTCTCCGTCTCTGTCTCGTCTGACATTTTACGGGCCGGCATGTGCAGATCTTCCCTGATTTTCAAATCTTGCAAGTCTTTTCTTGCCTTCGGCCCATCCTTGGTCTTATCCGGCATGTTCATCAGTGTTGCGAGCAAGCTCTCAAGGACATTCTTACAGATATGCATTTGATCAAGGCAATGAGGTGTATCGAGTTTGTGCCAGTACTCCAAGTCCCAGAACACAGACCTCGTCTTCCATACCTTCAGCAGCGGCTCCGGCGCCTTTCTCATCGTCTTTCCCGGCGCGGGGCACTCCTTCCAGTTTTTCAACAGCTCATCGATTTCGGCACCGCTCCGCTTACGTGGAGGTCCTCGATGCTCAGCGTGACCATTGAATAGATCTCCACGGTTTCTCCACGGGTCGTCCTGTTCAAGCCATCTTCGATGCCCCATGTACACGATTTTCCCAGACCCGCCATCTTTCCTTGACGTTAGCTGCTGAGACGTCGTATCATCCATGCACCGCGTGCATCCGCAATATCCATGGCACACCTGGCCTGCCACATATCCGTAACCGAGATAGTCCTGCACTGTCGTGATCAGCGCGGCTCTCATGTTGAAATACTCACCTTTGCTGGCGTCCCATGTCTTGGCCGGTGTTTTCCATAACGTGTCTAACTCCTCTTGAAGTAGCCCCAGATACAAATTAATATTATTTCCTGGTTGTTTCGGCCCTTGAATAAGCATGCTCATGTGAATGTACTTCGATTTCATGCACAACCAGGGGGGAGGTTGTACATCCATACAAACACGGGCCATGTGCTATGGTTGGTGTTCTGGTTGCCAAACGGATTCATGCCATCGGTACACGCGCCGAGCACGATGTTCCTTGCATCACATTCAAAATACCGATAGAAGCTGTTCAACGCTCTCCACTGGCTTCCATCCTTCACGTGTCTCAGCTTCGGATCATCTCCATCGTCGGGCTTCTTCCTCTCCGCGTGCCAGCGCATTAGCTTTGCTTCCTTGGGATCTACAAAATACCTCTGGAGACGGGGAGTGATCGGTAAGTACCATACAACTTTCTGGGGACATTTCTTCCCGGCCTTCTTGTATCGAGAAGCATTGCACACCGGACAGCTTGTTTTTTCCGCGTGCTCCTTCCGATAAATTATGCAATCGTTGATGCATGCATGGTATCTAACGTGTGGCAGATCAAGAGGGCACACGATCTTCTTGGCCTCATCAACACTAGTAGGACATAGATTACCCGCGGGAAGAACATCCTTTAGGTACTTGAGATGCTCATCGAGGCTAGTGTCGGTCCATTTGTTTTTAGCCTTCGTCTTCAGGAGTTGGAGCGTGAAACTCAAGCGGGTCACCTCAGGATTGCAACCATCATACAATGGAGTGTTCGAGTCTACCACCAGTTGCTCCAGCTTAGCCTCCTCTCTAGAAGCAGCTCTCTCAGTACTCGTCTCCTTGCGAAGCAATGCTTGAACATGAGGGTCCCGCACAATTGAACTTAGTACCGACGAACTCTGCTGCGTGGAGTCCATGTCGTTCTCTCCGCCGCCATGTCCGGCCCCTTCTCCTCCGCCATGTCCGGCCCCTTCTCCGCCGCCATGTCCGGCCTCTTCCCCGCCGCCATTATCGATCATCTCTTCGTCTTGCCCCGTGTCATCATTGCCTGCCCCGTCGGCATCCTCAACATCGTCATCCTCATCTTCAATTATCCACCGAGTATAGCCATCCATGAAACCAGTCATGAGCAGGTGCGCTTCGACACGACCATCGTCATGGGGGTCGAGCCAAACTATTCCTTTGCATTTTCGACACGGACATAAAACCTCTGTCCGGTTATTTTCTTTCATGTCCTGCACCGCCGACCGCAACCACCTGTCCACCATCGTTCCACTGACCATCGTCAACTCTGCACGGTAATAATAAACAAATTGATTATAAAAATGCATGCATGCATCAAAGTCATAAAAAAATTTGGCATGACCTTCCCTAAAAATAGGACATATATGGATCTAGAGTTTGCCCGGAATTCGCCGAAACGGAAATAAATCGACATTTCGGCAAAACATAGGCAACTCAAAAGCACAATTTGGCGGCGTCAACTCATGCCACACACACAATTTCCACAAACATATCACACACACATAAACATATTTCCATTTTGCAAAAGCATGAAATTTTCATCACCTCTATCTCGATCGAGATCGAGCACACGGTGGAGATGATGTTGTAGGGAGATCAAAAGTGCACAAAGCTCTTCTTGACAAATATAGATCTAGTTAGGGGGCAAATAGGTCACTTAACTAAATCCTACATCTACCTAGCTACCTAATTTGGGAGGAGACAACTTCAACTAGTGGAGGGGGAAGGAAAAAGAGAAAGGAGATGCATTAATGGAGGTGGTGTAGTTATGTAGGAGTAATGAAGAGAGAGAAAGGTGGATAGAAGAGAGAGAGTAATGGGGGAGAAGTATTGAGGAGAAGAAGAAGAGTGAGAGTGGGAGCATGTGGTGGAGGTAGGGGGAAGGGAAGAGAGGAGGGGGAGGTAGGGGGAAGGGAAAAGAGGAGGGGGAGGGGAGGGACGGGTGGGGAAAGGTGTTGGGTTGGTGCGGGTTAGCAGTAGCGCGGGACATAAAACGCGCTGCTGATAAGGATTTAGCAGCAGCGCGCTTTGGGATACGGCGCTACTGCTAACTGGGACAAAAAAGTGTGGCAATTTGAAATTTACCAGCAGCGATCCCGGAAAAAGCGCGCTACTACTACATACTTAGCAGTAGCGCGGTTCTTGCGATCGCGCTACTGCTACTTAGAGTTAGGTGAACACCGCCGGTCGATATTTGTAGCAGCGCGTTTGAGGCCGAGCGCGCTACTGCTAAATCCTTATCAGCAGCGAGTTTACAGGACACGCGCTACTACTAGTTAGCAGCAGCGCTCCTTTTTGAACCGCGCTGCTGCTAAGATTCTGTGTATAGGCTTTTCCCTAGTAGTGTGATGGTGTTGGGAGAAAAGTGGTGGAGCTGAGCGCCAAAGAAGTTCAAAAATCCTCGGAAGAAAGGGTGCGGAGGGAGCGAGAAACCCCGGTCGACGTGAGTGGAAAGCAGAACACACTCACCCAGTCGAGGTTGAGGTTCCATCTCCACCTTCGGCAGCCTCGCCGCCCCCTTGGCAATCAGCCTGAACTCCTCCAGTTTGGCCAGATCCTCCTGCTAGACTGAAGACCGGATCCAATCGCCCTGGATCCAGCCCAGCGGCAGCCCCACGCACCACGACAACCAGCGGCTCGCCTTCTTTCCCTTCGCCGCCCCCGTCGCCTTCTTAGCGCGCTCTAGCACCGCCATTTTGTCCTTCACCATGGCGTGGGAGCAGCGGCGTCGAGAGCGGAGGCGCTGGGCGCGGTGGAGAAGTAGAGGAGAAAGAAGGCAGAACAAGCGTGCACATTGCAAGCGCCTCGGCCCCGTCGCCTTATAAAGGGCCACTTCCGAGTGACTGACGCGTGGGTCCAGGCAATCCCATCAAATCCTGCAACAGTTGCGCGTGGCGTACGTGGCGAAAAAGGCGGCACAGTAATCGCGGCATCGCTACTTATCGGAGCCGCACGTTTCGGCGCTCTCCGGCCCACGCGCTTCTCCGAAAATTCATATCCCGCGAAATCCATGATACGCCGCAGACAATCGTGCCCAAGATCTCACGCTCTAACATAGCACTCGACTTCATGTGACCAGTTCAGTCGACGGCTCACTGAATGGATCAAGGTGACTGAGTCGACACCGAAGTACCGACGCAAGCGTTCAGATTTGCAGAAAGCACTCGCAAAGGCCCAAAGCTCGGAGCAGGCTCGACTTCGGCCTACTTTCCACTCGCACCTTAATCCATTCGGGGGCTACTGATGAGGATACAGACCTGGGGTAGGGTCATTGGCTTGACCTATACGTCCTACCCAAGGTCACTACCCCAGAAGATAAAAAGACCAAGAGTCAATAGGAGAGCACCAGTTGAGTACGTCGAGTGCAATCCACTCGACAATCACATCACTCGATGGTCACCCCTACCGTCACTCGACTATATAGGGAGTCACTCGACTGTATCGAAGACCAGGAGTCGGAAGAGCATGCAACGGCCGGACGTTCACTCGTTAGTCTTTATGAGCATTAAGAATACTTAAGACTAGCGTTACCAGTAACGCCCCTTACTTTATGTACATTAAGCCCCTTGTAATGGAGGACGGCGGGGGTCCTAGCGCACTCTATATAAGCCGGCCCCCTCCTCTGGGACAAGCGTTCGCACCCCCTGTAATACAACACACATAATCCAATCGACCGCCTCTGGGCACTGAGACGTAGGGCTATTACTTCCTCCGAGAAGGGCCTGAACTCGTATACCTCGTGTGTACACCTTCACCATAGCTAAGATCTTGCCTCTCCATAGCTACCCCCCTTTCTACTGTCAGTCTTAGAACCACGACACCCACCGCTTCTGTGGTCGCGCCTGCACGCCATCGCATTTTACAAATGCCGGTGTGCCGCTAAAGGGCAGACCCCGCATGCTAGAATTAGTTTAGCTACTAACCCTAGGCCTAATCACCCACTGACATGCGGGCCCAATTGCTGTAGCAGTTAGGTTAGTTTAATTAAACTGTTAGTTAACTTGGTCACTGACATGTCAGGCCCACTAGCTAATTAGTTTAAATTAAAATAAATAAAACTTGGTAATAACTGTTTCACTAACCGATGGGACCCACTGGCCAGGGTTGACCAGCCAACGATCAACCAAGACTCCTGACTGTGCTTGCTGGCTGTGCAGTTGACCTAGTCAACTGGTCCAACCAGTCAGGACCTGACACACCCTGTTGTGTACACTTCAGTGTGTGCACATAGCATTTTAATCTTTTAAATTTAAATTAAATTAATTTCATATTGTTAAAACTTTGAAAAATCATATAAAATAAACCGTAGCTCAAATTAAAAAGCTTTATACATGAAAGTTGCTCAGAACAACGAGATAAATCCGAATACACGCCCATTCGCCTGCCACGCATCCTTATCATAGCAAACGTCGAACATTTCCCTTCCGGTTCATCTGTCTGACAGACATCCGGAACCAGGAAAACTTTCCCGGATGTTTTCCCCCTTCACCAGTATCACTTAGCACAGCATTAGAACACCTCTAGCACCGCTTATTGTCTTGTCATGCATATGTTTGCGTGTATTTACTATTTCTTCACCCTCTTCTCTCTGGTAGACCCCAGACCGCTGCTGATGCCCTTGTGATCGACTACGTCACCAATGACACTTCTTCCCTTTCAGCGGAGCTTCCAGGCAAGCCCCCCCTTTCATCATCCCGATATCACCCATTCCATTTTCTCATGCTTTCATTAGATTTTGCTACTGTAATTTAGCTCATATTTTGGTGCATAGCCTTCTTTTGTAACCTGCTTATTGTTACCTACCTGATTATCCTAAATTGCATTCTTTAGGTTGGTTAGTGATGTATCAGTGACCCCCACCTTGTCCTTATTGCCCCTGCTTCATCACTGACATCTCGATTAGCGTGATCGACGACCAGAGCCCGACACCTCACATCACATCACTTCCCTTTTGTTGCTCGACTCTACAGAGCTACTATCAAGTGCCGAGGGTGATACCTCATAACGCACTCCTGATGATAATTATATAGTGTAGCTATCCGGTCGTGGTCAACGAGGGTGATTCCTCCTTGACCACTCCTGATATGACTCTGTCGTGCAACCCCTCAAGTTTGAACCTCGAGGGTGGTTCCTCTTACGTTCACCTTGATGATTACATCGAGTGGAATCCACCGAGGGTGATTCCTAGGGTTCTCCCCTTGATTTTTGGACACATGATTACATTGACTTTACTTGAGACCTTGGTGAAATTCGGGCGGGCCCGGAGAGCACCCGCAAGGTAATTACATGGCACGGCCCGGCATTCTGGGCCCATGTCGTAAGTCCACGAGACAGGGCGACAGGGTCACATCGATCGCGAGTCTCTGCTCATCTCCTCAAGATAATAATACACTATGGTTTGGGTATTTATTCTGAGTTGGCCTTTGGCCTTTACGCACTAACCACCACGTGAGAATAGTTATGGGCCTCGATGTCGTCGTATCAGCCGAAGCTTTGTCAGACGTCCAGTTAAGCAGTGCGGCACGGCTGGGCCGGCACCATCCTGTTGTGGTGGAGCCTAGACCCACCCTGTACGCAACAACCTGGAGTTCTACGGGCGATGCGCCCATACTCCAGAGTGCTTACGATGTAGACCAGCGGGGACCTCTCTGTTGAGCCTAGGTAGGGCTGCGACGTGTTGATCTTCTGCGGCCGGGCATTGACCCAGAAAAGTGTGTCCGGCCAGAGTAATCAAGCGTGTTGGAAAACGTGGTGCACCCCTGCAAGGAAGATTATCCATTAATAGCCTTGTCCACGGTAACGGACGTTTGGACTTGTATCCTGATCTAATATAACTAGAAATGGATACTTAAGATATGTGGCTTCGGTATTGCTTTCTTGCAGGGAGTCGAGGAAGGATCTCTGGGTGTTGATGTTACAACATGCTTGTTTAATATTACAGTGCTATTCTTTACTCTTCTACATGCTGCAAGATGCTTGGAGCTGCTTGAAAATGCTAGTCTTTGATAGGCTAGGCCTTCCCCCTCTATTCTGGCATTCCGCAGTTCAATCCATAGTTACAAACCTTCCATTTGATAGCAATGCATACTTAGTATAGATCTGATGCTTGCAAATACTTTGGGTGAGTACTCACGGTTGCTTTGCTACCCCTTTTTCCCCCTCTTTCTTCTTTACGGTTGATGCAACTAGATGGTGGCTCCCTGGAGCCAGATGCCACCGCCGATGGATGCTACTACGTGGATACTGCCGACGACCAGGAGTAGTTAGGAGGTCCTAGGCAGGAGGCCTTGCCTCTTCGATTGTTGTTGCTTTTGTGTTTGCCTTCTTAAGGCAGTATTGTGTAACTTATGTCTGTACTGAAATATTGTTGCTTCCGCTGACTCTTGTGCTCTCGAGCTTATGTATTCGAGCCCTCGAAGCCCTTGGCTTGTAATATAAAGCTTGTACTATTTCAATTTTTGTCTAGAGTTGTGTTATGATATCTTCCCGTGAGTCCCTGATCTTGATCGTACACATTTGCGTGTATTATCAGTGTACGATTGAATCAGGGATATCACACAGTGGGTGGCAGTTCTAGAACCGGCAAGACAACAAGGTGCGACCCATGGAGGCAAAGGGGGTGTTGCAACCGTGGGTATGGGATGCTGGGATGGGCGGGCGGCGGTACTAGAATCAGCAAGACAACAAGTTGCAACCCACATTGTTGGAACCATCAGCCGATGGTGTTGCGACCAAAGATAACCAGAGTTAGAACCAGCATCGGCTGGTGCTGAAACTAGCAAGAAGGGGTGACATAGTGTGGATGTTGTGTCTGGTTGTCACCGAGGTTAGAGACGACATGAACCAATGTTGCAACCAGCGAATTGAGTTACAACGCCAGAATGCGACTATATGGTGACTGTGCTAGAACCAGTGTTCCTGGAAGCTATGATGAGGTTGTGGCAGTTCTACAATGGGGCAGGAGCGCGGAGACAATGCTGGAATGGGAGTAGACAGATGCTAGCGGCACATCATTGAGCTACAACTGTTACCCGCAGATGCCATGATGCAAGCCAACCTAGGGGTGGATGGGTGCTGCTCCAAGGGTTTGCTACCCTGGGAAACCTCATCGGTGGTGAACGCTACGAGCACACCTTCAGGGGTTGCATGGTGTGCTCGCTGAGGGAGTCCTAGATTAAGGGGTCCTCGGACAGCCGGACTGTTGGATTATGAAGATACAAGATTAAAGACTTCGTCCTGTGTCCGGGTGGGACTTTCCTTTGCGTGGAAGGCAAGCTTGGCAATTCGGATATGTAGATCTCCTTCTCTGTAACATACTCTGTGTAAACCCTAGCCCCCTTTGGTGTCTATATAAACTGGAGGGTTTAGTCCATAGGACAACAACAATCATAATCATAGGCTAGCTTCTAGGGTTTAGCCTCTACGATCTCGTGATAGATCAACTCTTGTAATACTCATATTATCAAGATCAATCAAGCAGGAAGTAGGGTATTACCTCCATCGAGAGGGCCCAAACCTGGGTAAACATCGTGTCCCCCGCCTCCTGTTACCATTAGCCTTAGACGCACAGTTTGGGACCCCCTACCCGAGATCAGCCAGTTTTGACACCAACATTGGTGCTTTCATTGAGAGTTCCACTGCATCATCACGATAAGGCTTGATGGCTCCTTCAATCATCTTCAGCGACGCGGTCCAGGGGGAGGTTTTCCTCCCTGGACAGATATTCGTATTCGGCAGCTTCTTAATGCGGGCCAACTCACTTGGCCATCTGGAGCAGATCGATAGCTACGCCCCTGGCCATCAGGTCAGGTTTGGAAGCTTGAACTATACTGCCACATCCGCGGAGACTTGATCTTCGACGGATTCGAGCCCATGTCAGGTGTGCCGAATAGTCACGACGAGCATGACTTAGATCTGCCATCGGACAGTGTTCGGGAGATCACGCCTGGGGCGGCCCCGGGAATCAATCTGGAGCAGATCGCGCCATCCAAGGACGGTTGGATGGACCCTGCCATGGAGGCCGCACACTCATCAGCGTTGGAGCCGAACACTGACCCACCTCCTATGAGGCCGGTGTCATCGGACCCTCGGACTCGTCTCCGGCTACAGGCTCCAAACCGCGTGCGTCCTTGCCTATCGAATCTGATTGGGCACCGATCATGGAGTTCACCTCCGCGGATATCTTTCAACACTCGCCCTTGGGTGACGTGCTAAATTCATTGAGGTATCTCTCCTTGTCAGGAGGCTCTTGGCCAAACTATGTCCGGCTGGAGTGGGAAGCGGCCGATGAAGAAATCCGTTCCCCACCCATCACCCACGTAATAGCCACTATCGATGACTTAACCGACGTGCTTGACTTCGACTCCGAAGACATCGACGGTATGGACGATGATGCAGGAGAAGAACAGGAACCACCGCCCATAGGGAGCAGGCAGCGACCTCATCATATGATATATATATATATGGTGGACATCCCCAAAGAAAGCAATAGCGATAAGGCAATGGAGGATAATCCCTTGGAGAAGCAATCTAGGCACCGGCGTCATAAGCGCCGCTCTAAGCCCCGCCATAGCAAAAATAGTGATACCGGCACCAGAGATGATAGCAATCCGGATGGTGTCGAAGATGAAAACAATCCTGCCCAGCCAGGCTTCGAGCAGGCCGAGCAAGAAGATGGGCAAGCTAGCCCTAAGGAACAGGCAACAGATGGAGAATTAGAGGATGACAATTATATGCCCCTCTTCGAAGATGAAGTGAGCCTTGGTGACGAAGAATTCATCGTGCCTGAGGATCCCGTCGAGCAGGAGCGCTTCAAGCGCCGGCTTATAGCAAATGCAAAAACCCTGAAGAAGAAGCAGTAGCAGCTTCAAGCTGATCAAGATCTGCTAACTGATAGATGGACCGAGGTCCTGGCTGCCGAGGAATACGGACTCGAGCGCCCCAACAAAAGTTACCCAAAGCGCAGGTTGCTACCTCAAATCTAGGAGGAGGCATTAAAGCCCACACTACCAGCGCATGATGCGGCTGACCGGCCACCCCGTGGCAGAGACAAAGCAGCGTACTAGCCCGAAGTCCAGCCCGCACCCCGTCGCCAATCAAACAATAACACGAAGGCTTGGGGCTACACGAAGGACCTGCGAGACGTATCAAAAAACAAAGCAGGACAATCAAGATCGATCTACTGATCACGGGGGCGCGCCTCAATGTGTGATGATGACCATCACGCCGGATACACTAAACACAAGTCCGGCTGGGTCGAATACAACAGACCAGACTCATTTGAATTGCGTCGTGATGCAGCCCGGCATAGAGGCGCCGCACACCCCCTATGCTTCACTGATGAAGTAATGGATCATGATTTCCCAGAAGGGTTTAAACCCATGAATATTGAATCATATGATGGCACAACAGACCCCGCGGTATGGATTGAAGATTTTCTTCTCCACATTCACATGGCCTGCAGCGATGATCTACACGCCATCAAGTACCTCCCACTTACGCTCAAAGGACTAGCTCGGCATTGGCTGAATAGCCTGCCAGCAAACTCCATTGGCAGTTAGGAGAACCTGGAAGACGCTTTCCTTGACAACTTCCAGGGCACTTCCGTGCGACCATCGGATGCTGATGACTTAAGTCACATAACCCAATAGCCCGGAGAGTCAGCCAGGAAATTCTGGACTCGGTTCCTAACTAAAAAGAACCAAATTGTCGACTGTCCAGATGCCAAAGCCTTACCGGCCTTTAAGTCCATGGAAGCCCTCACGACACTCATGACCCGCTTTTGCGCGGGCAAAGACAGTTGGCTGGTTTGTAGCAACATCACACCAAGAAACTCCGACAATTCAGATGCCAGAGATAGCAACGGCAAGCCACGACGCAGTAGACACAAGCATCACAACAATGGAGACAACGCCGAACACACGGCAGTCAATGCCGGATTCAGTGGCTCTAAATCCGGTCAGCGAAAAAATCCATTTAAAAGAAACAATTCGGGGCCGTCCAGTCTGGACCGCATACTCGATCGCTCGTGTCAAATTCACGGCACCCTCGATAAACCAGCCAACCACACCAACAGAGAATGCTGGGTGTTCAAACAGGCCGGCAAGTTGAATGCCGTAAATAAGGAAAAGGGGCTTCACAACAATGACGACGAGGAGCCCCGGCCGCCGAACACAGAAGGACAGAAGAAATTTCCTCCCCAGGTGAAAACGGTGAATATGATATACGCAACCCATATTACCAAGCGGGAACAGAAGCATGCACTAAGGGATGTCTATGCGATGGAGCCAGTCGCCCCAAAGTTCAACCCATGGTCCTCTTGTCCGATCACTTTCGATCGCAGGGACCATCCTACCAGTATCTGTCATGGCAGTTCGGCCACATTGGTCCTCGACCCCATCATTGACGGCTTCCATCTCACTCGAGTCCTTATGGACAGTGGCAGCAGCCTGAACCTGCTCTATCAGGATACAGTGTGCAAAATGGGCATCGACCCTCAAGGATCAAGCCTACAAAAACCACCTTTAAAGGTGTCATACATGGTGTAGAGGCCTGTTGCATGGGCTCAATCACACTGGAAGTGGTCTTCGAGTCTCCGGACAACTTCCGAAGCAAGGAGTTAATCTTTGATATCATCCCTTTCCGCAGCAGCTATCATGCACTACTCGGACGAACCGCATTTGCCAGATTCAATGCAGTACCGCATTATGCATACCTCAAGCTCAAAATGTCGGGACCTTGAGGGGTTATAACAGTAAATGGAAACACAGAACGCTCGCTCCATACGGAGGAGCGCACTGTGGCCCTCGCAGCAGAAGTACAAAGCAGCCATCTAAGGCAGATCGCCAATTCGGCGATAAAGAACCCGGACACTGTCAAGCGAGTCCGGAGTACCCTGCAGCAGGATCGTCCGGCACGTCTAGAGATCACCTAGCAATTCAGCCTCTGTCCTAGTCCCAGTCAAGCAGCAAAATTTGTGCCGCGCGTACATAATTACGCACTCAAAATACCATGGGCATAGGCGGAGGCACGGCTATGACACGGTCCACAATGCGGCTCAACCGCCCCAGGACCCGTATGCCTTCACACCTTTTCTTTTTCAGGCCCCTATTTACAGGAGGCCCTCCCGATAGTCCGATCATCGGACACATAACGGGACGGAAACACCAAGGAGACAAGAAGCTTTGGCGTACAAGGGAATCCCCAGGTGGTCTCTGCTAATGATCGTTATACCTATTTTACATACCCACATATAGATTACCCTTGGCCAGGACATGTCAAATAATCCTATTTTGCTTATCGCACTACTTGTATACATACGCTTTGACGTATTATTTAAATAATAATGGAAAATAATGTACAACGTCAGCTTACTATTACATTACTTACCCCTTTCCTTTACTGCTTATTTATTACAAATTGCACCCGTACATTTTGGTATGTCCGGCTCGCCAGGGGCTTCAGTGTACCCCATAACACGGCAACAAAAGTCCAAACACTTTCGACAGTGCGGCACCCCGAACTTATAGCATTATATGCATCAGCTCCGAATCATGTCTTGGGTCAATAGTTGGGTTTGCCCGGCTCCCATGTTTTGGTGCCTTACGTTCCGCTATATCGGCTAAGGTAGCACAGGGAGAACTACTGCGATTGTGTCCCGGTTCTTCCGGACGAGCACCTTAGTAGAGAAAGCCGAAAACTGACTATCATGATGAGGCGAGAGTTGGTCGCTGTTCGAGAGGTCTCAAATCCTTAAAGATTTTTCCGCTTCAGGCGAGGAATCGGCCTTGTCCGATTTAGGCGTGTATAGCGCCCCAAGTTCGTCCCTCCAAATACTAGGGGCTTCGCCAAAATTTAAAATTGTAGACTTCTATGGCTAAGTGAGAGCGATAAAGCTGTATAGTCCGATTTCCTTGTTCGTTGCGCTAAACAACTCCTTAGAAGGACCAAAAATTTGGATAAAGAGTGTTTATATTTATCCCGAACACCCCAGTACTAGTTACATGGGAGCAGAAGCCGACGACTGGCCAACTCTCAAGATTTTATAAATGGCCGCACAGAAGGTAATATTTTAAATCAACCAGCGCCATATAGTGCACATGAAATCGTTCTCATACTACAGGATGATATGAGTACATTCATTCAAATATTACATCCTTAGCACATTCATATGCCACAAGGCGGGCACCCTTCATGACATTGTCATAGTACTGTTCGGGGTGGCGATGCTCCTTGCCCTTCGGCGGCCCCTCCATCACCAGCTTCTCGGCATCCAACTTCGCCCAATGCATTTTCGCACGGGCCAAGGCCCTGCGCACCTTCAATGCAGACGAACGGGTTAATGACTTCAAGCCACAGACAGGCATTTACCATCCGCTTGACATGGCCGAAGTAGCTGCCGGGTAGGGGCTCGCCAGCCACATCCGGACTATGAGGTCCTTCATGGCCAGTTCGGCCGTCTTGTGAAGTTCGACCAGTTGCTTCAACTGGTCGCTCAAGGGCATCGGATGTTCGGCCCCAATATACTAGGACCAGAACAACTTATCCGTCGAGCTCCCTTCCTCAGCTCGATAGAACTCTGCGGCATCAGAGATGCTGTGCGGCAGATCTGCGAATGCTCCTGGAGAGCTCCAAATTCGGGTAAGTAAAAAGAAATTCTCCTTCACATCACTACTAGGGAAAAGCCTATAAACAGAACTTTAGCAGTAGCGCGTGTTAAAAAAGGGCGCTACTGCTAGACAGCAGTAGCGCGCGCGAAAAAACCGTGCTGCTGATACATATATAGCAGTAGCGTGTCCCTCTGTAAAAGTGCTACTACAAAAATTCCCACAACTAAGCCGATCGGCTACACATAGTAGTAGCGCTCTTTTAGGAACAGCGCTGCCGCTAATTTTGTTGTAGCAGCGCGTTTATGTGTAAGGCGCTACTACTAACGAAAATAAAATATAATGAGAAACAAGTAGAAAAGTAAATGAAAATGAAAGAAATAGAAAAAGGAGAAAGGAAAAAAATAAAATCTAAAGAAAATTAAATGAAAAAAGGGGAAAAGGAGAAAGGAATAGCAGTAGCGCGTTTCAGGAAACGCGTTGTAGCTAACTTAGCTATAGCGCGTTTTCAGGAACGCGCTACCGTTACATTTCACTTAAACAGCGGTTTCCCTCTCCCCCGGCCACCACTTCTTCCCCAAATTCCTCGCCCTCACCGCTGTCTCACCAATTCACCGTCGCCCCACTTCGCCGCTGTCTCTTCCCGGCGTGGACGCCTGTAACCTCACTGTCTCCCCCCGAGGCCGCCGTCATCCTCACCGCCGCCGCTCGAGGCCGCCCTCAGCCTCACCGCCGCCGCCCTCAGCCTCACCGCCGCCGCCCTAGACCTCACAGTCGCCGCCCTCCACCTCACTGCCGCCCAGGACCGCCGTTGCCCGTGCCAGAGCCCGCCCTCTCCGCCCCTGCCTCCGTCGCCGAGCACCTCCCCGCCATCGTCTCTCCCCACTTTGTAAGTCCCCCACCCCTCCCCCCCACTCCTCTCTCTCTGCATTTTAGAGCAAAAATTAGTAGAGCAAAAGTTAGTTTATAGCAAAAAATTTAGTTTAGATCAAAGGATGTTAAGTAGTAGATGTTAGAGCAAAAATTAGTTTAGAGCAAAAAAATTTGGTTTACAACAAAAGTTAGTTAGGGCAGTAGGGTTTAATTAGGGTAGATGCTGCTTGTATAGTATATAGTTATACTAGTAGATGTTAATTAGGTTAGGGCAGTAGTGGTACTAGTACATGTTAATTAGATGTTTTTCAGTTAGGGCAGTAGAGTTTTGCTTGGTTAATTAGGTTAGTAGTGCTGCTAGTAGTAGTGGTACACTAGGTTAATTAGGTGAAGTTAAATGAATAACCTAAATGAATGAAATTAGTAGTTAACTGAATTTTTTTCCTTTCATCATTATAGAGCACTAAAGTTAACTGAATTTTGTTCTATTAGTAGATAAACGGATTTTCTTCTTCGGCTTTGTTTTCTAATTAGCTTGTGAAATTTGGACATGTGGTTGCTCGTGTATATTTGGACATGTGATGCGGTGTCGAAGAGGGATATTTGAACACTGTTTCCAGGGAATGAAGCTGAGTGGCCTATGTTTTGCCGGAATGTTGATTCATTTCCGTTCCGGCAAATTTCAGGTTCTCGATTTGTCCACTTTTTAGCAAAGGTCATGCCGAAATTTTCCATGAATTTCGGCATGACTTGTGCTACAAACTAGGACATATCGAGTGCCTGGGATTTGCCGCACTAGGAAGGAGTCAACATTCCTGCAAAACAAAAGGCATTTTTATGTTATTATTAATTTTATTAGGTCTATAATTAATTGACTAGATTTAATCATAGGAAACATGGCTAGCAACGATGAAGGACAGGGTTCTAGTGATTGTGACGACGTCTACCGGGCGGCAGACGAAATTTTGAGCCTTGCCGATGATCAACCAATGTTGTTGCTGGGCCCACTAGTGGCATCGGGGACTGAGACCGACACGCAGGCCGGTGCTGAGACTGAGTCTGGCACTGAGACTCAGACCGGCATCGAGACCGGCGCTGAGACTGAGACCGGCGCTGCCTCGGGGAGCGGAGCCGGTGTAGAAACGAAAGCAAAGAGGCAACAACTTCCTAACAAACTCAGGACTACTAGACTGGTGGTCACGGAGGTGGATGATGGCAATTTTGAACCAAAGGCGTCCGAGGAAGCACGCTCGTGCTATGGCAATCAGATTGGCTGCATCATACGGACAACCGCCACCATCAACGATGAGAAATTACAGAAGATAGATAATATGAGGCCCTCCCTCCTAAAGAAGTTTCACCGGATATTCTTGTTCTCGGGATGGAATGAAAAGGATTATGAAGATCCAGATAAGGACTCGGCAATGACGAAGATAAACAAACATGCCATAACCAAGTTTAGCGACGCGTTGGCCGCCTAGAAAACAAGGGTGAAAGCAAGGATCATCGACAAGGAACCCTACTCCGAGATTGTAAAGGATAATCCGACAATCACGGTAGAGCAGTTTGAAATGTTCAAGGAGGTTTGCGAGGCTGAAGCTGCCAAAAAAAGTCTAAGTACATGAAGGGGCTTCAAGAGAGGAACATTGGGAGCCACTACCTCGGAAGTCGTGGTTACGGCGGAAAGAGGTCCAAATGGGCCAAGGAGGACGCGGAAGCCGCGAGTCTGGGCATCCCAGACCCCTTGGCGGAGTTCACCATCCCGCGGGAGCGTGACGTCCTCAGGGCCCGGCACTGTTGGGACCCAGTGAAGAATGTTTACAAGACAAACCCGGTCATGACAGAGTTCATGAGACTGCTGGTAATTTTAGTTTCTGATCAATTCGACTGCACACGTTAGTCATATTTGTAAACGATCCTTGTGCCTTTTGCAGAGAGAGCAGCACATGATTGCGGCCGAAAGCGACTCGCCGTTTGAGGCATTGGCGAGGCCCAAGTGGGACACTCCATTCAACCGGGCGTTGAACATATTGAAACGACTCCCGGTGGATACTCGGCCGTCGTATGGACGCGTGCACGGTGTCAGAGACGGCGCCACGTGGAAGAAGTACTACCGTGAGACCACGGACGAGAGAAAGGAAAGACGGAGGTTAACTGAAGAAAACATCGACAAGAAGGTTAAGATTGCGGTTGAGAAGAAATCATCTCAGACAGTCGCAACAGCGGCAGCTGCCGCAAAACATGTGGTTGTAGATATATATACTTCCTTGGTTCCGGCCGTTTTCACTTGGACCAAGCAAAATCCAGAAAAAATGCAGCGGACTTTCCCTTTGCTGACTTCTTGGGGAGCAGCTCGACTACCGTTGCACCACCACCAGCTCCCGCACTGGCTCCCGCCCTTGGTCCCGCACCGGTTCCCGCACCGGATGTGCTCGGCGGTGCTTCGTCTTTGGCTGAGCTCGATGCCCTCACGGTATATGTCACACCGGCCCCCTTCAATAAATGTATAATCTCCCATTTTCGTTGCCTTTCGGATGTCTCACGTCGCAGACTTTTCTTTGCAGGCCGACGAAACGCCGTGCACCATATTGTACACCATCAGCAACCAGAAGGTGGACGTGGGGAAGGCGATGATAATGGAGCCGAAGGAACCATTATTCCACAGCCGGCCGATCCCCCCGAACGTCTTTAAGGTTTCCGTGGCTAGTGTCAAACCGGGCCACGAGAATTTGCCTCCTCTGATACTAGTGGGGGATGACGACGAGACCCCGCGGCGGCTTGGTCATTGTTGCAATGGGTGGGTCCTATTGTGGCCAAAGAGTCTGCTTCGTCTGGAGGCGGCCGGGAGCACACCCACGAGCACGCAGCCTCAGCAAGGTATGAACATCAACACCCCACCTACCCAATTAGCGTCGGGTGTCGGGTTAAGTGATAGCGGATGGGGTAAGGAGGAGGCTCCATTAGTCACTGATGACGTCGCCATGGATGAGGATGAGGATGAGGATGGCACTCAACAGTATGTCTATATTGGCACCTACTCAGGGTTTGAGCGTCATGAGTCGGTGCCTGAATTGTCGTCTTTGGAGGCTGAACGTATTATGGATGACCTTCCGGTAGTAAAGAAGTCTAGGAAGAGAGCGAGGAAAGGCAAAAAAGTTGATTCTATGATCTAGCCGCCTCAGCAGCCTCGGCTTTAGGACCGTATAGATATCCCTGATGCGGATAAATGGCATATCCCCGGTCAACCAATCCTACCTGCCAGACAACTAGGGGCCAGATTCGGTGATCTAAGGAGACTTCATGATGATGTGCTATGGATAGAGAAAGGCCTCATCGCCTCGAAAGATCCAGGATACCCACTCTACATGGTTAACATTCCGCGGCAAATGTCGTACATCGACTGCTTCCTGATACGTCCATTTTGCATCATGCTCTTATATCAATATTTATTGCATTACGGGCTGTTACTACACATCATATCTCAATACTTATGGCTATTCTATCTTATTTTACAAGGTTTCTCATGAAGAGTGGGGATGCCGGCAGCTGGAATTCTGGCTGGAAAAGGAGCAAACGTTGGAAACCTATTTTGCATAGCTCCAAAAGTCCTGAAACTCCATGAAACAACTTTTTGGAATTAATAAGAATTTCTGAGAGAAAGAAATAGGCCAGGGGGACCACACCCTGTCCACGAGACAGGGGGCGCCCCCCCCCCCCTATAGGGCGCGCCCCCTATCTCCTTGGCCCCCTGGTGGGCCTCTGGCGTCCATCTTCTGCTATATCATCACTTTTACCCTGGAAAAAATCATGGGCAAGCTTACGGGACGAAACTCCGCCGCCACGAGGCGGAACCTTGGCAGAATCAATCTTGGGCTCTGGCGGAACTGTTCTGCCGGGGACACTTCCCTCCGGGAGGGGGAAATCATGACCAACGTCATCACCAACGATCCTCTCATCGGGAGGGGGTCAATCTCCATCAACATCTTCACCAGCACCATCTGTCGGTGTCAAAACCGGCGGATCTCGGGTAGGGGGTCCCGATCTGTGCGTCTTAGGCTGAAGGTAACAGGAAGCAAGGGACACAATGTTTACCCAGGTTCGGGCCCTCTCGATGGAGGTAAAATCCTACTTCCTGCTTGATTAATATTGAAGATATGTGGAATACAAGAGTAGATCTACCACGAGATCATAGAGGCTAAACCCTATGAGCTAGCCTATGATGGTATCATTGTAATTGTGATCGGCCTTCTAAGGACCATGCTCTCCGATTTATATAGACACCGGAGAGCTAGTGTTTACATGGAGTCGGTTTACAAGGAAGGAAACATAATATCCAGATCGCCAAGCTTGTCTTCCATGCAAAGGAGAGTCCCATCCGGACACGAGCCGAAGTCTTCAATCTTATATCTTGACGCTTGTATAGTCCGGATGATGGATACAGTCCGGACGATGGATACCCCCTTATCCAGGACTCCCTCAGTAGCCCCTGAACCAGGCTTCAATGACGATGAGTCCGGCGCGCAGTCTTGTCTTCGGCATTGCAAGGCGGGTTCCTCCTCCGAATACTCCAAGGTGATTATCGAACACGTAGGTTGTGTCCGGATCTGCAAGATGATCTTCACACACCCTTATCATAAATCCGTTCTGCTGGCAATCTTCATACATCGTGCCCTTGCATCGTGACCTGGTCCAACACGAACCAGCGTTTCCTGCTTCACCGCGACTCGTGTTGCGAAGCGGTTTTACCGGCACGTCCTGCCAAACCAGAGATCGTGTCCCTCTTAATATGGGATCTTTCATCAATATTTGCATATGCGACCCCACGGTGACTGTTGGTATAATTCTGTGTTTCTTTTTAGATAAGTCTCAAGCGGTCACGCTGAGGACTCTTGGTATTCATCCCCTTTATAAAGGGGTTAAGGCCTACGCCTCGTTTCCACCTCTCCTGCTCCTTCTCGCACCTCGAGCTCCATCGCTCAAAACCTAAGCTCCAACACCCCAGATCCTCTAGTATGTCCGGATCTAACGCAGCAGGCCGGTGGGTGGCCTCCTCGATTCAGGAGGAGGATATTGCGAAGCTGAGGGAGGTTGGATACCTGACTACTGACATCCAGCACAGGCTTCCTGCTCTGGGGCAAGTCATCCCCACGCCGGAGCCCAATGAGAGCGTCGTGTTTACTCCTCACTTCCTCCGATGCCTAGGCCTCACCCTCGACCCCTTTGTGAGGGGGCTTATGTTCTACTATGGCTTGGATTTCCATGATCTGGCTCCAGATGCCATCCTCCATATCTCGTCTTACATTATCGTGTGTGAGGCCTTTCTTCACGTGAACCCACACTTCGGCTTGTGGCTAAAGACCTTCAATGTGAAGCCGAAGATGATCGAGGGGCGACATGCGGAGTGCAGAGGCGCCATATAAGCAGGAACGCTGATGCCCCATGGCCAGAGGGTTCTTTTCCGGAAGTATCTGACGTATGGCAACGGAGATGGTTCTATGTCACTGCTCCCAGAGGCACAAAGTGGGTAGCGGCTCCCGAGTTCCGCTTAGGCCCCCCATCACAGCTGGCGTCTTGGACTGATGTGGGATGGAATTATGGGCCTGCCGGTGATGTGCCAGAACAGTAGAACCGTATCCGGGAGCTCATTAGGAGGGACATAAATCTTGTCAGCATAATTCAAGTAATGCTAGTCCGGTGGATGTTGTCGTGCAAACGTCGGCCTCTCCGTATTTGGGAGTTTAATCCGGAAGGTCCGCAGACTGTTAAGCACTTCTTCGGCCTGACGCTCGAAGGAATGTGTAAATTATTCTTCGGACCACAAGCAAAGTGTCCGGACACCACCGAGGATGCGGGCCTAAGCTGCAATCGCCTAGATGCACAAGTAAGTAACCTTAAAGCCGGACACTTCATTTATATTTATCATGATTATTATTCTAACACCCCCTTCGCGGCCAGGAATGGCTTGACAAGGCAAAGAGAATTAGGTGTCCGGCACCACTTCCTGAAGGCTCGCCTAGTCCCGCCATTGCAAAGATGCTGGACCAGGCGCTCAGCAAAATCCCTTCAGAGAAGGACGAAGGAAAGGGCAGTGAAGCCGAACTCCACGCGCTACGCATCCAGGCCGGGAAAACCGCTAACCCTCCTATGGAGGATAGTCGGAAAGGGAAGGTCAAAGCCTCCTCCCCACGTGGGAAGAAGAGGGCCACCTCCGAAGATTTGGAGGCGGAGACGCCCAAGCAAGGGAAGAAAACATCACCAAGGGGCTCTGCCGCGACGGGCGCCCTTACCACGTCGTGCCCACCAATGGGCCAGCCCTCCAACGAGCCGTAAGTCATTCATTAATTCGAAGGTGAGATGTTACTCCGAGATCCATAACCAGGACTTCATTTTTTGTAGTCCGGCGAGCAGCTCTTCTCAACAGAGTTCGTCTTCGAGGGACCTTCGTCCGGAGATGATGGAGAGTGAAACCCCACCCAACTCTCCGTCTCATGAGGCGGGCGACACAGAGGTCTCGTCACGGAGGAGTCCGGATATACCGAAGCCAGAGGCTAGTATGTTAGCCGCCCTGAGCCCGGAGCCTTTGGCTCCCACGGGGGGCGATGAGAAGGGTCCGGCGCAGTTTAGTGTCCGGCCAGACGTACTGACGAGCCATCTGGAGCGATTCGCGCTCTCGGAGGAGCACCGCTCTTTAATGAGCACGGTGCTCACGAAGATTTCATCTGCTACCAGCGGCTTGAATGAGGCATTTACAAGCCTGCTCAGAGGCTTTGAGGTATGTAGTGAAAAAATGCACAACTTTTAGGTTACGAAGCATGCGCTAGGTGTGCTCCCTATAGATAGTAGCCCCTGAGACTCTGGTTGCCCGCCATAGGCGGCAAACGGGGGATCCTATACTAATGGTTGCGCCGTACATGTGCGTAGTGATACAAGGTTCCGACAGCCGACTAGTCTGTTGAAGTTGCCGAGCTAAGGAGGCAAATCGGATCCGTCGATGCCGATATCACGCTGATGAATAAACGGCTTGAGGAGTCCCAGGGTATGTGTTTGGTTTTATTATAATGTGTAGGAAAATGCCAAAGCGGCATAATATTAATGCAATATGTGTGCACTGCAGATGGTGCTGCTGTCGTGGAGGCCCTGAGGGCAGAACTTGCTCAAGCCAAGGAACAAGCTCGGGCTAGCAATGCGGCTGCCCTAAAGGAGGCTGAAGAGTTGAGAGTCGAACAGGCTGCTCATCGCCGAAGCGAGGAAAAGATAGCCGAAATGGCTGAAGAGTTAAAAAATGCCGCCGACCGGTACGCACTCCTTGAAAAGGAGAATAAGGCTAGTACGGTCGAGCTGGAAAAGGCACGCAATGCCGCCAAGGAGATGCGGACCGAGATCCGGGGTATGCGGGAGGAGCTCCAACAGGCTGACAAAATCGTGGCTGGGGGCTCGTACTTACTGCGGACGAAGTTCCTGGTTCCGAAGTATGCTCCCCTGGCGGGTCGCGTGAGTCCTGCAGACGCATATGCGGATTTGGCGAATAGCACAGCTGACATTGTCATGTTCTTCGCGGGTCAAGGCGATGAAGAAGTGGAGAAGCTATTCTGGTCGCAGTTCAATGCTCCCACTCGCCCACTGCCCCTGAATGAGAAGGTGGCTGCTATGGCGGAGCTCCACAGGATGTCCGGACTTGCAATGCGGTCTGTAATAGACCATCTTTGGCCGAAGGGGCCTAAGCCGGACAGCTACTTTGGTTTGGTGCAGCAATTCCTTGGAGCCGTATGCCAGATTGATGCCATGAGAAGGTCGGCGTGCATAGAGGGTGCGTGGATGGCTCTAGCCCGCGTTAAATACTATTGGACGGATATGGAGGCCACTGTAACAGCTAGCCAGGATCCGACGGGGGGGCAACATCCAGCCGAGCACTACTTGGCGCAAGTCACAGAAGATGCCCGGCTGATAGAGGCGCAGTGCTCGAAGAGTGTTTTATTCGAGTGATAAGTCGAATCATTGTAGGAAACAATGTTTAGTTTAATTATGAGGCTATGTTTATACTTTTGCCCAGAAGTATGATTGTCCTCCCTTTGTGGCTATTTCTTATATGTATAAGTAGTCTGAAAGATAGCAGTCGTTGGCATCAGCCCCCTCGCAGACAATGCGGGGGTGTTGGCGAAAAAATATGCATAATCACACTTGATACAACGTCTTGGTCCGTTAGGGAGGTGATCGCACGCCGAACTAGGCAACCGGACTATATAGATGTAACACTTTCATTTAACCATGGGAGTCTAATGGTGGGGTTACTATGTAGCCCTTGGTACCTCCATGTGCATCTGAATACGGGCGCGTGTGTACATGGCCGGGAAATGGCCCATCGTTAAGGCAGAGGAATCTTTCAGGATTCCGGTGAGTCTTCGAGTGGTTGAACATTCTCTCGATGTATCATGACGGTCAGTTTTCGGCTTTCTCTACTGAGGCACTCATCCGGAATAACCAGGGCACAATCACAGTGGTTCTCCTTTGGCATGCCTTAGCCAGATGATAGCGGAACGTAAGGCGGCGAACCCAGGAGCCGAGGAAACCCAACATTTTGACCAAAGACATGATTCGGAGCTGATGCATATACGGCCAAACTCGTGACGCCGAACACTCCCGAGGGTATTCGGTCTTTTGTAAAAGAAGATAGGCTGACAAGAGCCTATTTTAAGCCCTCTATTTCTAGGTACGTGCATTTTAGTCTGCCATGGCCAAATGCCAAAAACGGCAGTATCCTCTGTGGGTATAGAACCCATGGGATGGTTAAACAACAAGAGGCAGTAGAAAAGGTTTACACAGGGGCTTAATCTAAAAAGAAACATGTTGCACGGGGCCCTGCTGCATGTCTGCGCCTTTGTCTCTGTTGTGCCGTATCCTAGAAGGGTATCGCGCGAACGTTGTCTGTAAAAAATAAAAACTCGCAGGAGGGTGCGGCGTAAGTATGCGATTAATAATAATAGTGTAAGTTGTTGGCCTGCCAATAAGGTCGAGCCAAGCGTGGGGCTGTATTAAATATAGGCAGCCCCTGGTTTCCCTTATGGGATTACATATACAGTGCCCTGTTTGAATTTATCCGGGCTACCGGACTCGTCTAACCGTGTCTGTGGTCATAATGACCAATCATGTTTTCTAAAACTGGAGGCCGCTTATTGTCCGGCCGCCAGGGCCGTCGCATATTCCTCTGCGCATGAAGGGCGCTTTATGATTCCGCTAACGGTGATGACGCCACGGGGACCAGGCATCTTGAGTGTAAGGCGGCCATAGTGCGGCAATGCGTTGAAGCGGGCGAAGGCCGTTCTTCCTAGCAATGCATGATAGCTGCTTTGGAAGGGTGCGACCGTGAAGAGCAGCTCTTCGCTTCTGGAGTTGCCTGGGGAGCCGAATGTTACTTCTAGCACGACGGAGCCCCTGGCACGGGCTGCAACGCGTGGTGTCACCCCTTCAAAGGTTGTGTTGCTTTGTTTAATTCTAGATGGGTCTATCCCCATTTTGCAGACAGTGTCCTCGTATATTAAATTGAGACCACTGTCGCTGTCCATGAGGACACGGGTGAGACGGTATCCGTCGATTATTGGGTCAAGCACCAAGGCATGTGATCCTCTGCGCCGAATACTAGTTCGGCCGTCCATGTAATCAAAAGTGATCGGACGAGACATCCAGTAGTGAGATGTGGGTGCGACGGGCTCTGCATCGTGCGCTTCTATGGGCGCGCATTTATGCCCTCTCGTGGATGTGCGAGTCGCGTGGATCATGTTTACTGTTTTAACCTCTGGCGGGAATTTTTTCTGTACCCCAGTGTTCAGCTGGTGAGGTTCAACCTCATCTTCGCTTGGTGTGCCCCTCCCCTTGTGTTCGGCATTTAATTTGTCGGCCTGCTTGAAGACCCGGCACTCTCTATGGGTGTGGTTCGCAGGTTTCTCCAGGGTGCCATGAATTTGGCATAGTCTGTCCAGGATTCTGTTCAGACCGGATGGTCCATCTTTACTGCCTTTGAATGGCTTCTTTTGCTGATCAGGTCGAGAGCCCCTGAATCCGACGTTGATTGTCATGCTGTCCAGGCTCTCTTCCTTGTTTTGGCGTTTGTTTTTATTACGCCGTGGCTTCCCATTGTCGTCCCTTAGTTCGGATGTGCTAGGGTCGCTGGTGCCTTTACGGGCCAACCAGCTATCCTCACCCATGCAAAAGCGGGTCATAAGGCTTGTTAAGGCTGCCATTATCCTTGGCTTTTCTTGGCCGAGGTGTCGGGCAAGCCATTCGTCATGGATGCTGTCTTTGAAAGCCGCTAAGGCTTCAGCATCCGGACAGTCGACAATTTGATTCTTCTTAGTGGGGAATCTGTTCCAAAGCTTGCGGGCGGACTCTCCGGGCTGTTGGATTATGTGACTTAGGTCGTCTGCATCGGGAGGTTGGACATAATTCCCTTGAAAATTGGCCCTGAAAGCGTCTTCCAGTTCCTCCCAACTCCCAATTGAGTTTTCGAGGAGGCTTTTCAACCAGTGTCGAGCTGGTCCCTTCAACTTGAGGGGAAGGTATTTGATGGCGTGGAGGTCATCCCCACGAGCCATGTGAATATGCAGGATAAAATCCTCGATCCAGACCCCTGGGTATGTCGTGCCGTCGTATGCCTCTATGTTCACAGGTTTAAAGTCTTGTGGGAATTCATGGTACAGTACTTCTTTGGTGAAGTATAGGGGGTGAGCAGCACCTCTGTATCTGGACACATTGTGGCATGTAGTCGGCTGTGGTTGTGTCCGGGGTTGATTCCGAACTGGTATCTGGTTTTATGAGTGTTTGGGTGACCATAGTCCTGCGCTGGGGTGTGTCTTCTAGATCCATATATGGACCTGGCTGCACCGGTCTTTTTATCCGGATGCTCGCGTGGATCGTGCGCAATGTCCGCGGCCGCTCTGTTATGGTTGTGAGGCGGTACGTCTAGTTTATTGGTTGAATTTTCTTTTGGTGGAACGGCCGCGTCGTCGAATTCTGGCAGTAGCTTGCGCTTCGGATAGCTTTTAGTATGGCGGTCATTGCCATATCTTTCTTCAGTGTCTAGCACCCTATTCCATCTGCAACTTAGCTTTTCCTGTGCGGCCTTGAGCCGTTGCTTCTGCTTTTCTAGACTTCTTGTGGTGGCCATAAGCTTTCTGTGGAGGTTGTCTCGTTCCACTTGTTCGTCCGGGATGATGAATGCATCTTCGTCCGGACTGTCTTCCTGTTCTGGCGCGGCATCCTAAGCTCGTCCCTCCGGATCATTGTGATCATTTATTTGCTCCGAACTTGATTTGGCGTGACCTGGCTCGTCCTCCTCCATCGCTGGGTCCATGTGGTCATTATTGCTTTCGGAGTTTGCGGGTATATCAACCCTTTTTGCGCTCTTGTCGCTATTTTTGCCATTGCTGGACTTTGAGCGGCGTCTGCGCCGCCTCTTTGGCTTTTGCCCGGGTGTTTTATCATCCGGGCTGCCGTCCTTATTGGGCGTATCTACCATGTATATATCATGTGACAAGGAAGTAGTCCTGCGCTCCAGGGATTCTGGAGCCTCTCCCACATCGTCGTCCATACCGTTGATGTCTTCGGAGTCAAGCATGTCGGTTAATTCTTCGACCGTGGCAATGAAGTGGGTGGTGGGTGGGCGCCAAATTCCCTTGTTGCCTGCTTCCCACTTGGGCCGGACATAGTTCGGCCTAGAGCCTCCTGACAAAGAGAGATACTTCAATGAGTTTAGCATGTCGCTAAAGGGCGAGTGACGAAAGATGTCCGCAGCGGTAAACTCCATTACTGGAGCCCAGCCTGGCTCGGCTGGCTCGAGAGTGAGCGGACCAGGACCAACGACCGGATATGAGTCCCGGGGCCCAGGGTTACAGGCCTCCACAGAGGTGAGGCCCGTGTTCGGCTCCACCGCCGATAAGTGTGCGGCCTGCGGGGCGGGGTCGAGCCCTCCGTCCGTAGGCAACGCAACCTGCCCCGAATTTAGATCCGGGGCTGCCTCGGGGAGAATGTCCCGGGCACTGTCAGACAGCAGGTCTAGGCCGTTCTCGTCGTGTCTGTCCGGAGCTCCTGGCGCAGGCTCGAATCCGTCGAAGATCAAATCTCCGCGGACATTTGCCGTGTAGTTCAAGTTTCCAAACCTGATCTGGAGGCCAAGGGCGAAGCTGTCGATCTACTCCAACTGGCCAAGCGAATTGGCCCGTAGTGGGAAGCTGCCGAACACAAAGATCTGTCTGGGGAGAAAAGTCTCGCCCTGGACCACGTTGTTGGCGATAGAAGACGCCATCAAACCTCAAAGCGATGACACAGAGGAACTCTCAATTAAAGCACCAATGTCGGTGTTAAAACCGGCGGATCTCGGGTAGGGGGTCCCGATCTGTGCGTCTTAGGTTGATGGTAATAGGAAGCAAGGGACACAATGTTTACCCAGGTTCGGGCCCTCTCGATGGAGGTAAAACCCTACTTCCTGCTTGGTTAATATTGAAGATATGTGGAATACAAGAGTACATCTACCACGAGATCGTAGAGGCTAAACCCTATGAGCTAGCCTATGATGGTATGATTGTAATTGTGATCGGCCTTCTAAGGACCATGCTCTCCAATTTATATAGACACCGGAGAGCTAGGGTTTACATGGAGTCGGTTTAAAAGGAAGGAAACATAATATCCGGATCGCCAAGCTTGTCTTCCACGCAAAGGAGAGTCCCATCCGGACACGAGCTGAAGTCTTGAGTCTTGTATCTTGACGCTTCTATAGCCCGGACGATGGATACAGTCCGGCTGTCCTGATACCCCCTTGTCCAGGACTCTCTCACCATCTCCTCTCAAAACCCTAGTTCATCTCTTGTATCAAAACCACAAATTGGTACCTGTGGGTTGCTAGTAGTGTTGATTACTCCTTATAGTTGATGCTAATTGGTTTACTTGGTGGAAGATCATATGTTCAGATCCTTTATGCATATTATTACTCCTCTGATTATGAACATGAATATGCTTTATGAGTAGTTACGTTTGTTCCTGAGGACATGGGTGAAGTCTTGCTATTAGTAGTCATGTGAATTTGGTATTGTTCGATATTTTGATGAGATGTATGTTGTCTTTTCCTCTAGTGGTGTTATATGAACGTCGATTACATGAAACTTCACCATTATTTGGGCCTAGAGGAAGGCATGGAGAAGTAATAAGTAGATGATGGGTTGCTAGAGTGACAGAAGCTTAAACCCTAGTTTATGCGTAGCTTCGTTAGGGGCTATTATGGATCCATATGTCTAATGCTATGGTTAGGTTTAGCTTAATACTTCTTTTGTAGTTGCGGATGCTTGCAATAGGGGTTAATCATAAGTGGGATGCTTGTACAAGTTAGGGCAGTACCCAAGTTCCGGTCAACCCACATATCAAATTATCAAAGTATCGAACGCGAATCATATGAACGTGATGAAAACTAGCTTGACGATAATTCCCAATGTGTCCTCGGGAGCTCCCTCATTATTATTAGAAATTGTCTAGACTTATCCTTTGCTACATAAAGGATTGGTCCACCTTGTTGCACTTTATTTACTTTGTTTACTTGTTGCTCATTACTATTTATCTTATCACAAAACTATCTATTACCTACAATTTCAGTGCTTGCAGAGAAAACCTTACTGAAAACCACTTATCATTTCCTTCTGCTCCTCGTTTGGTTCGACACTCTTAGTTATCGAAAGGACTATGATAGATCCCCTACACTTGTGGGTCATCAAGACTCTTTTCTGGCACCGTTGCCGGGGAGTGTAGCGCTTTTGGTGAGTGGAACTTGGTAAGGAAACATTTATATAGTGTGCTGAAATTTTCTGTTACTTGTCACTATGGAAACTAATCCTTTGAGGAGCTTGTTTGGGGTATCTTCACCCCAACCAGAAGAGCAAAGAGTTGCTCCTCAACCTACTAAAATTTTATGAAAATATTCACTTTGAGATTCCTTCGGGTATGATAGAGAAACTGCTAGCTAATCCATTTGCAGGAGATGGAACATTGCATCCCGATTTACACCTTATATTTGTGGATGAAGTTTGTGGATTATTTAAGCTTGCAGGTATTCCCGGTGATGTTGTCAAAAGGAAGGTCTTCCCTTTATATTTGAAGGGAGGTGCATTGACATGGTATAGGCTGTGTGATAATACGAGATCTTGGAATTATAAGCGATTGAAGTTGGAATTTCACCAGAAGTTCTATCCTATGCATCTTGTTCATCGTGATCGTAATTACATATATAATTTCTGGCCTCGCAAAGGAGAAAGCATCGCTCAAGCTTGGGGGAAGCTTAAGTCAATGTTATATTCATGCCCCAATCATGAGCTCTCTCGGGAAATGATTATTCAGAATTTTTATGCTCGGCTTTCTCTTGATAATCGCAACCTGCTCGATACTTCCTGTGCTGGTTCTTATATGCTGAAGACTATTGATTTCAAATGGGACTTATCGGAAAGAATTAAACACAACTCTAAAGATCGGGGTTCCGAAAATGGTAAGGAGTCAGGTATGACACCTAAGTTCGACTGTGTTAAATCTTTTATGGATACCGATGCTTTTCGTGGATTTAGCGCTAAGTATGGACTTGACTCTGAGATAGTAGCTACTTTTTATGAATCTTTTGCTACTCACGCTGATCTCCCTAAAGAGAAGTGGTTTAAATATAATCCTCCTGTTGAAGTGAAAGTAGTTGCGCCTATTACAGTCGAAGAAAAGACTATTACCTATAGTGATCCTATTGTTCCTACTGCTTATGTTGAAAAACCTCCTTTTCCTGTAAGGATAAAGGATCATGCTAAAGCTTCGACTATTGTTCGTAAGAGTAATATTAGGACTTATACACCTCCTGAGCAAATTAATGTTGAACCTAGTATTGCTATGGTTAAAGATCTCTTGGATGAGGACTTAGATGGGCATGTTATTTCTTTCTTGGGCGAGACTGCTAATATTGCAAGACCTGATACTAAGACACGTAGACCTGTCGTAGGCATGCCTGTTGTTTCTGTTAAAATAGGAGATCATTGTTATCATGGCTTATGTGATATGGGTGCTAGTGCTATTGCGATACCTTATGATCTTTATAAAGAAATTATGCACGACATTGCACCCATTGAATTAGAAGACATTGATGTTACTATTAAGCTTGCTAATAGGGACACCATTAAACCTATTGGGATTGTTAGAGATGTTCAAGTTTTGTGTGGGAAGGTTAAATACCCTACTGATTTCCTTGTTCTTGGTTCCCCACAAGATGATTTTTGTCCCATTATTTTTGGTAGACCCTACTTGAATACTTCTAGTGCTAAGATTAATTGTGAAAAGAATATTGTCACTGTTGGCATAGATGGTATGTCTCATGAGTTTAATTTCGCTTAGTTTAGTAGACAACCTCATGAAAGGGAACCACCTAGCAAGGATGAGATTATTGGTCTTGCTTCCATTGTTGTTCCTCCAACTGATCCGTTAGAACAATATTTGCTAGACCATGAAAACGATATGTTTATGAAGGAAAGGGAAGAAATAGATGAAGTGTTCCTTAAACAGGAACCTATGTTGAAACATAAACTTCCCGTTGAAATTTTTGGGGATCCCCCTCCACCCAAGGGTGATCCCGTGTTTGAATTCAAACCATTACATGATAATCTTAAGTATGCTTATCTTGATGAAAAAGAAATATATCATGTTATTATTAGTGCTAACCTTTCAGAGAAAGAAGAAGAAAGATTAATGAAAACTCTGAAGAAGCACCGAGAAGCTATTGGATATACTCAGGATGATCTATTGGATATACTCAGGATGATCTATTGGATATACTCAGGATGATCTTAAGGGCATTAGTCCCACATTATGTCAACACAAGATTTCAGTGGAGAAAGATGCCAAACCAGTTAGAGATCCTCAAAGACGACTAAATCCCAAGATGAAGGAAGTGGTAAGAAAGGAGATACTAAAGCTCCTTGAGGAAGGTATTATTAATCCCGTTGCTGATAGTGAATGGGTAAGCGCTGTCCATTGTGTCCCTAAAAAGGGAGGTATTACCGTCGTTCCTAATGATAAAGATGAATTGATCCCGCAAAGAATTATTACAGGTTATAGGAGGGTAATTGATTTCCGTAAGTTAAGTAAAGCTACCAAGAAAGATCATTACCCTTTACCTTTTATTGATCAAATGCTAGAAAGGCTATCCAAACACACACATTTTTGCTTTGTAGATGGTTATTCTAGTTTCTATCAGATACCTGTGTCAGCGAAGGATCAATCTAAAACTACTTTTACTTGCCCTTTTGGTACTTTTGCTTATAGACGTATGCCTTTTGGTTTATGTAATGCACCTGCTACCTTTCAAAGATGCATGATGGCTATATTCTCTGATTTTTGTGAAAAGATATGTGAGGTATTAATGGATGACTTCTCCGTCTATGGATCCTCTTTTTATGATTGTTTGAGCAACCTTGATCGAGTTTTGCAGAGATGCGAAGACACTAGTCTCGTCCTGAATTGGGAAAAGTGTCACTTTATGGTTAATGAAGGCATTGTCCTGGGGCATAAGATCTCCGAGAGAGGTATTGAAGTTGATAAAGCCTGATGCTATTGAAAAGATGCCATGTCCCAAGGACATAAAAGGTATAAGAAGTTTCCTTGGTCATGCCAGTTTTTATAGGAGGTTCATTAAGGACTTTTCTAAAATCTCTAGGCCTCTGACTAATTTATTGCAAAAAGATATTCATTTTGTCTTTGATGATGATTGTGTAGAAGCGTTTGAAGTGCATAAGAAAGCTTTGATCACTGCACCTATTGTTCAGCCACCTGATTGGAATTTACCTTTTGAAATTATGTGTGATGCTAGTGATTATGCTGTAGGTGCTGTTTTAGGGCAAAGAGTTGATAAGAAATTGAATGTTATCCAGTATGCTAGTAAGACTCTTGATACTGCCCAGAGAAATTATGCTACTACTGAAAAAGAGTTCCTAGCAGTTGTGTTTGCATGTGATAAGTTCAGACCTTATATTGTTGATTCCAAAGTTACTATTCACACTGATCATGCTGCTATTAAATATCTTATGGAAAAGAAAGATGCTAAGCCTAGGCTCATTAGATGGGTTCTCTTGCTCCAAGAATTTGACTTGCATATTATTGATAGAAAGGGAGCTGAGAACCCCGTTGCAGATAACTTGTCTAGGTTAGAGAATGTTCTTGATGACCCACTGCCTATTAATGATAGCTTTCCTGATGAACAATTAGCGGTCATCAATGCTTCTCTTACTGCTCCTTGGTATGCTGATTATGCTAATTACATTGTTGCTAAATATTTACCACCTAGTTTCACATACCAGCAAAATAAAAAGTTCTTTTATGATTTAAGACATTACTTCTGGGATGATCCAAACCTTTATAAAGAAGGAGTAGATGGTGTTATTAGACGTTGTGTGCCTGAGCATGAACAAGAACAGATTCTACGTAAGTGTCACTCTGAATCTTATGGAGGACACCAGGCTGGAGATAGAACTGCACACAAGGTACTACAATCTGGTTTTTATTGGCCTACTCTCTTCAAAGATGCTCGTAAGTTTGTCTTATCTTGTGATGAATGTCAAAGAATAGGTAACATTAGTAGACGTCAAGAAATGCCTATGAATTATTCTCTTGTTATTCAACCATTTGATGTTTGGGGCTTTGATTATATGGGACCTTTTCCTGCCTCTAATGGTTATACACATATTTTAGTTGCTGTTGATTACGTTACTAAGTGGGTAGAAGCTATTCCAACTAGTAGTGCAGATCATAACACCTCTATTAAAATGCTTAAAGAAGTTATTTGTCCGAGGTTTGGAGTCCCTAGATATCTTATGACTGATGGTGGTTCACATTTCATTCATGGTGCTTTCCGTAAGATGCTTGCTAAGTATGATGTCAATCATAGAATAGCATCTCCGTATCATCCGCAGTCTAGTGGTCAAGTAGAGTTGAGCAATAGAGAGCTCAAATTAATTTTGCAAAAGACTGTGAATAGATCTAGAAAGAATTGTTCCAAAAAACTTGATGATGCATTATGGGCCTATAGAACTTCATAGAAAAATCCTATGGGTATGTGTCCTTATAAGATGGTTTATGGAAAAGCGTGTCACTTACCCCTTGAACTTGAACATAAAGCATATTGGGCTATTAAAGAGCTCAATTATGACTTCAAGCTTGCTGGTGAGAAGAGGTTATTTGATATTAGCTCACTTGATGAATGGAGAACCCAAACCTATGAGAATGCCAAGCTTTTCAAAGAAAAAGTCAAACGCTGGCATGATAAGAGGATACAAAAGCGTGAGTTTAACGTCGGAGATTATGTGTTATTATTCAACTCTTGTTTAAGATTTTTTGCAGCAAAACTTCTCTCAAAATGGGAAGGTCCCTACGTTATTGAGGAGGTCTATCATTTTGGTGCCATAAAAATCAACAACTTCGAAGGCACAAATCTGAGGGTGGTAAACGGTCAAAGAATTAAACACTATATTTCAGGTAATCCTATCAATGTTGAAACTAATATTATTGAAATCGTAACCCCTGAGGAATACATAAGGGACACTTTCCAGAACGTTCCAAACTCTGAAAAGGCATAGGTATGTGGTACGGTAAGTAAACGGACTCCAAAACAACTCCAATGGCAATTTTTATCAGTTTTGGAATATTTAAGAATTTTAGGAAGAAAGAAGTAGTCCGCAAGGGACACGAGACTCCCACGAGAGTGGAGGGCGCCCCCCCCCCCTGTAGGGCGCGCCCCCCTGTCTCGTGGGCACCTCGTGTGCCTCCCAGACTCCGTTTTCTTGCACGTTACGTATTTTGGTCAGTAAAAATTCATTATATATACTCCCGAAGGTTTTGACCACCGTATAACGCAAATATCCTCAGTTTTTGTTTCGAGTTGTTCCTGTTGCAGATTTGGAACAAGATGTCGTCCCAAGATTCGAAGGGGGAGAGCTACATGGATGATTACATCGTAAACCCAAAAATATATGGGGATGTGGAACATTATGGCTGGACCACGAAGGAAGAAGAAGACTATGATCCAAAGGGGAAGGAGGAGACAAGCTCCGATGAAGAGGACGATCCACTACCTCAACCTGGTGATATGCATGTGGAGTTCAAGAAGTCAAGCCTCCCTAAGGTGCAATCTATCCCACCATGTTTTTTGCAGGACAGCAAGGCAGCACTATGCAAAAAGATAATGAAACTTGAGCTCGAGAATGAGGATCTGAGGGAGGAAAAGTTTAGCCTCAGACGCAAGCTAGATAAGAAAAATGCAACAACTCCACCATCATCATCACCACCTCCATCACCCCCTAGGAAATAATCACATGGGTATGGGCACTCCCCTTGGCAACTGCCAAGCTTGGGGGAGGTGCCTCGGTATCGTATCACCATCCTTTAGTAGTATCGTGTTCTAGAAGTTTTGATATCAACTAGTTTGAGTTTTGCTTTGTGATCTCTTTATGTAATCGAGTCCATTAGCTATTTATAATATTAATTAGTGTTGAGTCAAGGGCTTTGCTATGTGCTATGATCTTGAGAAAGTAGAAAGAATAAAAGAGTTCATATTGATCTTATGGATAGTGATAACTTCACAAATAGAAAGTATGAGGCATAAAAATTGTTGGGAGTTGATGAACGTAGCCTTGGTCATCGTTGCAATTAATAGGAAGTGATAAGGAAAGAGGGGTTCACATATAAATATATTATCTTGGAGATCTTTTATGATTGTGAAGCACTCATTAAGTATGACATGCTAAAAGAGTTGATGTTGGACAAGGAAGACAACATAATGGTTTATGTTTTCCGACATCTCAATAAAAGTATATTGTCATTGACCTTCCAAACATGTTGAGCTTGCCTTTCCCCCTCATGCTAGCCAAATTCCTTGCACCAAGTAGAGATACTACTTGTGCTTCCAATTACCCTTAAACCCAGTTTTGCCATGAGAGTCCACCATACCTACCTATGGATTGAGTAAGATCCTTCAAGTAAGTTGTCATCAGTGCAAGCAATGAAAATTGCTCTCTAATTATGTATGACTTATTAGTGCGGAGAAAATAAGCTTTGTATGAACTTGTTGTGGAAGTAATAAAAGCGATGGACTGCATAATAAAGGTCCACATACAAGGGGCAATATAAAGTGACATTCTTTTGCATTAAGATTTTATGCATCAACCCTAAACGCGCATGACAACCTCTGCGTCCCTCTACGAAGGGCCTATCTTTTACTTTATGTTTATACTTATGCTTGAGTCAAGGTGATCCTCACCTTTCCCTTTTTCATTTTATCCTTTGGCAAGCTCCTCGTTTTGAAAGACCATGATATATATATCCAATTGGATGTAAGTTAGCATGGGCTATTATTGTTGACATCATCTAAAGGTGAATACATTCGGAGGCAACACAATAAGCCCCTATATTTCTTGGTGTCCGGCTGAAACTCTATAACCACAAGTATTGCGTGATGTTAGCAATTGTAGAATACTACGAGATAGTTGAGTATGTGAGCTTGCTGAAAAGCTCTTTTATTGACTCTTTCTGATGTTACGATAAATTGCAATTGCTTCAATGACTGAGATTATAGTTTGTTAGTTCCCAATGAAGTTTTTGAACCATACTTGACATTGTGAATTGCTTGTTACTTGAGCATAGGAAATCATATGACAGAATCTACAATATGTTGTTGTTATTAGAATGATCATGTGGACATGTCCATATTTTATTTTTGTCGACACCTCTATCTCTAAACATGTGGACATATTTTTCGATTTCGGCTTCCGCTTGAGGACAAGCGAGGTCTAAGCTTGGGGGAGTTGATACGTCCATTTTGCATCATGCTCTTATATCAATATTTATTGCATTATGGGCTGTTACTACAATCATATCACAATACTTATGGCTATTCCCTCTTATTTTACAAGGTTTATCATGAAGAGGGGGAATGCCGGCAGCTGGAATTCTGGCTGGAAAAGGAGCAAACGTTGGAAACCTATTCTGCACAGCTCCAAAAGTCCTAAAACAACACGAAACAACTTTTTGGAATTAATAAGAATTTTTGAGCGACAGAAATAGGCCAGGGGGCCCACACCTTGTCCAAGAGACAGGGCCCCCCCTATAAGGCGCGCCCCCCTATCTCCTGGGCCTCCGGCGTCCATCTTCTGCTATATCATCACTTTTACCCTGGAAAAAATCGTGGGCAAGTTTATGGGACGAAACTCCGCCTCCACGAGGCGGAACCTTGGCGAAATCAATCTAGGGCTCTGGCGGAGCTGTTCTGCCGGGGAAACTTCCCTTCGGGAGGGGGAAATCATCATCAACGTCATCACCAACGATCCTCTCATCAGGAGGGGGTCAATCTCCATCAACATCTTCACCAGCACCATCTCCTCTCAAAACCCTAGTTCATCTCTTGTATCCAATCTTATATCAAAACCACAAATTGGTACCTGTGGGTTGCTAGTAGTGTTGCTTACTCCTTGTAGTTGATGCTAATTGGTTTACTTGGTGGAAGATCATATGTTCAGATCCTTTATGCATATTATTACTCCTCTGATTATGAACATGAATATGCTTTGTGAGTAGTTACGTTTGTTCCTGAGGACATGGGTGAAGTCTTGCTATTAGTAGTCATGTGAATTTGGTATTCGTTCGATATTTTGATGAGATGTATGTTGTCTTTTCCTCTAGTGGTGTTATGTGAACGTCGACTACATGACACTTCACCATTATTTGGGCCTAGAGAAAGGCATGGGGAAGTAATAAGTAGATGATTGGTTGCTAGAGTGACATAAGCTTAAACCCTAGTTTATGCGTTGCTTCGTTAGGGGTTGTTATGGATCCATATGTCTAATGTTGTTGTTACGTTTACCTTAATACTTCTTTTATAGTTGCGGATGCTTGCAATATGGGTTAATCATAAGTGGGATGCTTGTCCAAGTTAGGGCAGTACCCAAGTTCCGGTCCACCCACATATCAAATTATCAAAGTACCTAACGTGAATCATATGAACGTGATGAAAACTAGCTTGACGATAATTCCCAATGTGTCCTCGGGAGCTCCTTCATTATTATTAGAAATTATCTAGGCTTATCCTTTGCTACATAAAGGATTGGGCCACCTTGCTGCACTTTATTTACTTTATTTACTTGTTGCTCATTACTATTTATCTTATCACAAAACTATCTATTACCTACAATTTCAGTGCTTGCAGAGAAAACCTTACTGAAAACCGTTTATTTGCTCCTCGTTGGGTTCGACACTCTTACTTATGGAAAGGACTACGATAGATCCCCTACACTTGTGGGTCATCACTTCCCCGTGGATAAGTTCTTCCTTCGATTCGGTTACATATTCGACATGTTTCACGTGAAGAAGCTGGATTTTACGTTTGTCCGCCTTTATGCCTTGCACATGAACTACATCATCGGGGTTGAGCAGATACCTCATATCTGTGTCGCTGACCCGTACTACATGCACGAGGGCTTCTTGGAAGTCTGCGCAAAGCACTGTGAATACGCGAGGGAATACATCGTCAGTTTCATGCTCGCAAATAAGGATAAGGAGGCGATTCTCGTGCCTTATCATCCCGTGTAAGTCATCCGCGCGGCTATCCTTCCTTCGATTTCAATCATTCATTTGCACAGTGGAGGCTAATTAATTTGAGGTGTACTTATTTTGCGCAGCAGCGGGCGTCCTCATCATCCTCTACCCCCGATACTCCCACGCTCTTTACTTGGACTCGTCGAAGAACATTCACAAAAAGGATTACACCCACATCAAGGATGTTCTCAACAGTGCTATGTTTTACTACCAAGCACGGGGTGGAGAGGTCAAGGACAAGAAGAGAAGGGGCGGCAGGCTCGCCTTCAGCCATAAGACCGACTTCTGCTTCATCCAGCAACCGAGCGATTCTCTTAATGATGGATTCTTTGTCCTACACCACATGCTGGAGTACAAACGGGATCACCAGAACCTTCACATGTCACATAGATCCGGCAATGCCCATATTCTGCAATGGGCAAAGGACATAGGAGATATCGAGGATCATCGACTTCCAGCTGAGTTCTATAACATCCAGCGCGAACTTGCCCAATCATCATGAAGGAGGTCGTCGGAAAAACAGGGATGTTCTACGGAGAAGGACAAATGTCCGGGAAGACGTTCGAACATGGGTATCCTCTCAGCGTCTCAACATGAAGCCTTTCACTAAGCTCGGGGACTATCTCCCTGACATGGATGGATGTCATGACATGTTGGAGTGATTGTCGATATATGACAATGTGTCCGTTTAGTCCATACTTTCTGTATGACAAAACTTTGAGTTATGCACGGCGAAACTTTATTTGTGATGTAATTAAACTGTCCTCCTCCTCGACTAGCGAATATCACTCTAGTTAGGCCATTTTGGGTATGATGAACATTGTTATTTATGCTTATGATATGTTGTTTCTATTTTTGCCAAGTATGTCTCTTTCTGTTGCTCAACTATATATGTTGCATATCATCGACTCATGTGACGATGCAGGTGCATAGATCATCGATGGCGAAGAAGTGCTACGCCAGGAGTATATATACGATGAGTGGCCGGAGTGTCAGGCCCAGGTGTACCGATTTCTGATTTCCGAGCCACAGGCAGTAGTTAGTTTAGGTTCACGCTAATGCGAGAGACACTAGTGCAGAACTGGGCAATAGCACCGGTTCGTAAGGCCCTTTAGTGTCGGTTCCATAACCGACACTAAAGTGTGGTCACTAAAGCCCCCCCCCCTTTAGTACCGGTTCAGCATGAACCGGTGCTAAAGGGAAACCACGTGGCACGAGCCAGCTCCAGGGGCCTGGAGCCCTTTAGTACCGGTTGGTAAGACCAACCGGTACTATAAGGTTTGGGGTGTTTTTAGTTTTATGATTTCTTTTTCATTTAATTTTGTGTTTCCGTTTTAATTCTTTTTTGTTTGCTGGTATTTTACGATACTACACATTGTACACGTTATGCATATATCTATATCTATATATATATATATATAAATAGAATTTCTAGTAGAACCAATCATGCATATATATATCATCAATGTCTCACAAACCATCATATTAATTAATTCACACATACAAACATGTATAGCTATATACAATTTCTCCTACATATTCATGTTGCCTTCGGAGCCAGTGGCATTAGCCTAATTGGTGCCTTCGGAGCACGATGAAAATTGGAAGTGGTTTTCATGAGGGCGGTAGCGGGTAATAGTATTCTCCCTTCGGATTTATGACCTGGTCGAGCAAAAATCCCGCTATTTCCTCTTGAAGTGCTTCTACGCGCTCCGTTTCTAGGAGCTTCGCCCGCACCTCTCTGAACTGTTAAGAAGGAGATCAATATGCATGTGTATTAGTTGTGTGACTAGATATCGATAATGGTGTAAAAATTGTGAATAGTGTTTTGACAAGCGTACCCATTCCTGTCTTTGAGATCTGCTCCTTTCGGACGCCATCATGCGAATGTTCTCACAAACGCAGAATGCACACAGATCAGTCCCCTGCGCCTGCTTCAGGGCCTTTACGAGAATGGAATTTGATCAGATAATAATTAATCAAGCATGATAATTAAAGAGATGGCAGCTAGCTAGCTAGCTAGTACTACTTAATTACTTACCTTGGGTCTTCCCCATTGAAGCTTTTGTTTCCATTCGCCTTCCGTGACGCTGATGAACCTTGCCCAAGCCCTGCCCGCCGACAAAGAAAATGAATAAAGGGGTTATTAAATAGTTCATATCATGAAATGACGAACTAAATAGGCCAAGATATATAGTTAATAATGATTGAAATTACCTGTTGACTATCCCAAACAAGATGTTATAGTCAGTTTTTTCTTTGAGTAGTGAGTCCAGTATTTCAACTGTTCCGGCATCAACTTTAATGATACACAAGACCCAGTGAAATCTGCATGCACACACGTTTGCATGTCTTAATTAAGCGGGCATATGTAAGCAAAAACATGTAGCTAGCTAGTAGGCAAAAACAGAGAATTTGTCGTACAAGACAGTGTGACTCACTGGAAGTTGTAAGGAAGTAGTATATCTTCATTGTATTTGAGGCGCTTCAAGTACTCTAGCATGCTGTCATCTACGGCCTTTGCATGACGTGCATCTATTTTCCATGTGTATTCATTAATGGTGTTTGGGTCAATGAACCCAATGCCATAGTGTCCACCTTTTCTCATTTCATACATCTTCATCCTGCATATAATACCACAGAAAAGAATATAGTGAGGATAATTACAGGTAATGATTGATCAAAAGGATCACTACAGCTAGCTTGAGACTTAAATTACAGAAAGAAATCACTTACAGACAATAGCAACTGACGATAGATTTGTCGACTGCGTCTTGATTGTATAACTGAAACAGTTCAGAATTCTCAACGGACACAGCTTTCTCATGGTAGTAATGCTCCTTCTTGACATTCACCATGAGGGACAATCGATTGGAAATCTTGGTAATGTTCATGTACCATTCATGCAATTCATACATTCTCGTTGGGAGGTTCTTGACCTTGTCTGGCTCGACCAAAGGTTGGCCCCGGACATATTTCTGTTTTATTTCATCCTCTCTAAGCACAGGCATGGGCTCGATCTCGAGGAGTCGTCCAACAGTGATTTTGAGAACTTCAGCCTGCATTATATGCTCCTCCGTTATTACCACATTGCCCACCTCAGGAACGTAAAATGTTTGCCCACAATAATATTGGCTGCGCATACTGTCACGTGTTGTTGGCACAACAAGCGAGGGGATCGATTGCGCCGCCTGTTCTCCCAGCTGGGGAATGGTTTTCCCGCATTTTTTGACAGCTGCTTCTTGTTTGCTCGATCCCGAGCTCGCCTCCTTACGTAGACGTGCTCGATTTAACTTCCTGATGTGGCGCTCATAGTCTGTGTCAACAGGCTTGGGAGCTGGTGGTTGAGCCATACGAATGAAGTGGTCAATCGTTTCCTCAGGCACTTTCTCCCTTGGCGGCGGTGGCGGTTTCAGTGCAAAATGGGCTTCCACCTCGGACTTCGATATGGCTGCGATTTCCTCCTCGGACCTGTCATAAGCCCTCTGCGGAAGAGGCGTGAGGCTTGGACCATATTTATATTGCTTGCCTCCGCCTGTACTTCCTGTACTACCTCGACTCGTACCGCTACGCACCATAGCTGCGGGATGTCTCTTCTGTTATTGCTGAGGCGGCGGAGATGGCTGACGGGGCTGAGTTGGACGAGGAGGAGTGGCCGCCTGAAGTTGTGCCGGACTTGGAGGAGGAGTGGCCTGAGGTTGTGTCGGACTTGGAGGAGGAGTGGATGTCTGACACTGTGGCGGACTTGGAGGAGGAGGAGTGGCCTGACACTTTGCCGGACTTGTAGGAGGAGTGTCCTGACACTTTGCCGGACTTGGTGGACTTGCAGGAGCGGGAGACTGCTGACTCGGTGGCGGACTTCGACGAGGAGTCGGCTGACGCGGTGTCGGTGGCCTTCGAATGATGATGCAATCCTTTTTCCATAGGATGATACGATGTTTGGCATCTCCGAGAAAGCGCTCGTCGTCACCTCCAGGATAGTCAAGCTCTAGCTCCGAATATGGGTCCACCACCTCATCAACCAAGACACGAGCATAGCCCACTGGAATCGGGTTGCAATGGAAGGTTGCCTCGGGGGATTTGTAAAAGCAACGGCGTCCGCCACCTTCATGGATATGTTCTTCATTTTGATGTGTGGCTCGCAACTAGTGTTCTCCATGATGTCATCCACGGGGTATCTACCCAGCATTGCGTCGTCCGGGGCGGAACCCATGCTGCTTCTCGGCATGGATGGGGCGGTGCTATCCAATGCTGGATCATTCGCTAGCTGCTGCAGCTGCTGAGACCCCCTTTGCTGGGTAAGTGAGTCGATCTGCTCCTGCTGCTGCTGGAATTTGACTACCAATTCCGCTTGACTTGCTTCTAGGCCTTGAAGGCGTTCATAGTCCCGCTTCCTCTGCTCCTCCTCCATCTTCCTCTTCTTCTCCTCCGCAATCTTCTTTCTCGCATGGGTTCTATAGTCGGTGTTCCAGTCTGAGAACCCCTCATACCACGGAATAGCGCCCTTGCCTCGTGTTCTTCCCGGGTGTTCAGGATTTCCCAGGGCACGCGTAAGCTCGTCGTTCTCTCTGTTGGGCTGGAACACCCCCGATCGTGCCTCTTATATTGCAACAAGTATCGCATCGTCGGCTCCCTTCAGACTTGCCCTCGTCGAAACATTGCCTGTCTTCGGGTCCAACTCCCCCCCCATGCGCATAGAACCAAGTCCTGACCCTGGGGGGCCAGCTCTTAGTAACCGGAGTGGCACCTGCATCCTCCATCTCTTTCTCAGACTTATCCCACTTAGGCATTGCCACCGCATAGCCACCTGGCCCCAGCTTATGGAACTTATCCTTTTTTTCGGCATTCTTCTTGTTTATTCTCGACCGTTCCTTAGCTAATTCCGAATCCTTGAATTTCACGAAATCGTCCCAATGAGCACGTTGGTTCTCTAGTGTTCCCTCGAATACTGGAGTCTTCCTTCCTCCCTTGACGTACTTGTCCCATTCACGATTCTTGTGGTTCTTGAATGCAACCGCCATCTTCCTAAGAGCAGCGTCCTTGACTTTCTGCACATCTGCTTTTGTGAAATGATCTGGTAGGGTGAAATGTTCCATGAGAGTATCCCAAAGCAGATCTTTTTGATTCTTGTCGACAAAAGTAACATCTGAACGTGGAGCAGCGTCCTCTTTGCCTTTTTGTCTTTTGTCTTTTGCTGGCTCTCTCCATTCTTGAAGGGAGATCGGGAGTTGGTCCTTCACAAGAACTCCGCACTGACGAATGAACTTGTCCGCAATCTTCTTAGGCGCTAATGGTTCGCCATTAGGTCTGACTGCCTCGATATTGTACTTTACGCCCTCCTTCAACTTTTTGTTCGGGCCTCGTTTCGTCCTTTTGCCTGAAGATTTGCTCGATCCGGATGGCTGAAAGAACAAAGATCGATTCATTAATATATCTTCAAGTCATTTAAAACATGTGATGATCACCAGATACCTGCTTATATAAATATATATACCTCGCCGGTCTTTGTTGTTTCAGGATCAACATGTTCTTCGTCATCGTCATAATCGTAGTTCATGACTTCATCAATTCGGTCGTCGCGATCGAATATCATATCACCCTCTCCGGTGTTGTTTAGAAATTCGGAGCCGTCATAATCTTCTTCATTCTGATCATCATTTGGCCCGCGTATCATATCGAACATGGTCTGTTCTCCCTCTCTGTCGGTATTGTCTGCCATAGCTTTTATTTAACTAATTCAAAAGAAATATAAAACAATTTAGTATTCAAATTACATCGTCTCAAATAATAGATATAATCTTGAATACTTCGTCTAGAATAATAGATATAATCTCGAATAATATGTAATATTGAATAGTACATCACTGGCTAGCTAATTAAAGATCGAATACTACAGAAGAATCTAGGACACTCGCGGTTCCTGCGGCGCGGGCGGTGGACACCCAAAGAGAAGGAACCCTCACAGGATCATAGCTGAAGTGAGATCCCCGAAGATACTGCCAGGTATTGGAGAACCTGCCGCCCTCTAACGCAACCATGTAGCGATGGACGTGCTCGTCCTCCTCCCTGACACGGCGACGTACCACCTCCGGCGGGGCCGGGTCCCTCCGCACCGAAACTGGCCCACGCGAACGCCACCAAACGAGATCAGGGTCGACGACGGGACCCGGGGCCGGGTTCCTCATCAAGCGGCGCGCCCCTCCAGGCAGCACCTCCCAGTGCCAGCCCGGCGGAGCCCAGTCCCGGACATGGGTCGGCTGGACGTCGTCGCGGACGGGTCGACGGCGAGGATGCGGGCCGGGCATCGTCGAGAACAAATACTAGCTATATGCCCGCAAAAAGTAACAATTTTTTAATGATTGGATTTTGATAACTAAAATTTCTAACATTTCTATATAACACTAATTATGCTAATCTAAATAATCTAAATAACACTAAAATTTCTAACATTTCTAACATTTCTATATAACACTAATTTCTAACATTTCTATATAACACTAATTTCTAACTGATTAAACACTAATTATATCCATCTAATTAACATGCATTCATACATATATAATAGTGAAAAAATAATAATCTAAATAATCTAAACTAATTAAAAATACAAAATACGTGTGTGTGTACTAATTAAACACTAATTATCTAAACTAATTAAACATACAAAATAATAATCTAAATAATCTAAACTAATTAAAGACTAGTTATCTAAATTAATTAAACATGCTTGTGTGTGTGTGTATGGGCTCGAGGAGGGCTCACAGTGGGCGACGGCGACGGCGAGGCGACGGCGAGGCGACGGCGAGGACGGCGCGACGGGGACGGGAACGGCGCGACGGGGACGGGCCCGGGGCGGCGATAGAGACGAGGGCGGCAACGGGGACGGGGGCGGCGACGGGGACGGGGGCGGCGACGGAGACGAGCGGCGACGGAGACGATCGAGGGCGGCGGCGACGGCGACGGAGACGGAAACAGAGGAACGAACAAAGAGGGAAACTGAAATTTTCGTAGTTGTTGTATATATAGAAGGCACCTTTAGTACCGGTTGGAGCCACCAACCGGTACTAAAGGCCTGTTTTGGCCAGGCCAAGCGGCGGGAAGCGACCCCCTTTAGTACCGGGTGGTGGCACAAACCGGTACTAAAGGCCCCCCCTTTAGTACCGGTTTGTGCCACGACCCGGTACTAAAAGGGGTGCGCTGGCGCAGGTGCGGTGCGGCAAGTTTAGTCCCACCTTGCTAGCCGAGGGGCGACCGCACTGGTTTATAAACCCTCGTGCGGTCACTCTCTCGAGCTCCTCTCCAAAGCAGGCTTACTGGGCCTACGTGTTCTTTGCAGCCCTGTGGGCCCACTTGGCCTTTGCGGGCCTGCATCCTGGCCCAACTACAGGTTGGGTTTCTAGTCATATGCAGGCCGCTCTGGCCTAGTAGGCGGGCTTATTTTTATTTTATTTTTTGCTTTATTTATTTTTGTGTTGTTTTTTTGTGTATTTAGAGTTCCTTTGTGAACATTTTTGCTTTAGGTACAAAAAATTACAAACTTTCTGTTAGGGCTTTTTTTATTATTTTTTTGCTTTATTTATTTTTGTGTTGTTTTTTGTGTATTTAGAGTTTCTTTGTGAACATTTTTGTTTTAGGTACAAAAAATTACAAACTTTCTGTTAGTGCCCGTAGTTTTCAAATTTGAATAGTTTAAATTTTGAATTATTTGAAATTAGTGTGAATCACTAGTTTGTGAATAACTTAACTTTAAAAATCAGTAAAGGCATGAAAGAATTTGTTTGCACATAAAATTTCTTCGCGTTTCAAATGCCAAAACACATAACTACCCTAACTATTACAGAGATTCCCCTCTCGGTGCGAAACACAGAAGAAAGTGATGATAGCTAGTGAAGCCGATCACATCCCAGATCTTTGGGTGTGAAACTTTTTCTTCGCGTGTGTCCCTTTGCGCCGTAACCATGGAAAATCTTCATCATTTAACGGGATGCTCGGGTCAATATTCACTGTGAATGGAGCAATTTCATCAAACTTTTCATAATCTTCTGACTTGTCTGTCTTGTCATCCACTCCCACGATGTTTCTCTTCCCAGAAAGAACTATGTGCCGCTTTGGCTCATCGTACGATGCATTCGCTTCCTTATCTTTTCTTTTTCTTGGCTTGGTAGACATGTCCTTCACATAGAAAACCTGTGCCACATCATTGGCTAGGACGAATGGTTCGTCTGCATACGCAAGATTGTTGAGATCCACTGTTGTCATTCCGTACTGCGGGTCTTCCGTTACCCCGCCTCGTGTCATATTGACCCATTTGCACCGAAACAAAGGGACCTTTAAACCACGTCGATAGTCAAGTTCCCATATGTCCTGTATATAACCATAATATGTTTCCTTTCCCGTCTTGGTTTCTGCATCAAAGCGGACACCACTGTTTTGGTTGGTGCTCTTCTTATCTTGGGCGATCGTGTAAAATGTATTACCATTTATCTCGTACCCTTTGAAAGTCATTATATTCGAAGATGGTAACTGGGACAGCAAGTACAGGTCATCTTCAATAGAGGTGTCATGCATGGTACGTGTCTGCAACCAGCAGGCGAAACTCCTGGTTTGTTCACGTGTAATCCAGTCATCAGACCGCTCCGGGTGTTTGGAGCGTAGCAAATTCTTGTGTTCATCCATATACGGAGCCACCAAGGCGGAATTCTGTAGAACTGTGTAGTGTGCTTCAGTGAGAGAATGTCCGTCCATACATATTATTTGTTCCCCTCCTAGCGTGCCTTTTCCATCCAGTCTGCCCTTATGCCGCGATTCAGGAACACCAATCGGCTTAAGGTCAGGAATAAAGTCAATACAAAACTCAATGACCTCCTCATTTTGATGGCCCTTGGAGATGCTTCCTTCTGGCCTAGCACGGTTATGAACATATTTCTTTAAGACTCCCATGAACCTCTCAAAGGGGAACATATTGTGTAGAAATACAGGACCCAAAACGTTAATCTCTTGGCACAGGTGAACTAGGACGTGTGTCATGATGTTGAAGAAGGATGGTGGGAACACCAACTCGAAACTGACAAGACATTGCACCAAATCATTCTGTAACCTTGGTATGATTTCTGGATCGATTACCTTCTGAGAGATTGCATTGAGAAATGCACATAGCTTCACAATGGCTAATCGAACGTTTTCCGGTAGAAGCCCCCTCAATGCAACCGGAAGCAGTTGCGTCATAATCACGTGGCAGTCATGAGACTTTAGGTTCTGGAACTTTTTCTCTGCCATGTTTATTATTCCCTTTATATTCGACGAGAAGCCAGACGGTACCTTAATACTGAGCAGGCATTCAAAGAAGATTTCCTTCTCTTCTTTGGTAAGAGCGTAGCTTGCATGACCCTGATGTATGCCGTCTTCTCCGTGCATACGTTGTTGGTCCTCCCGTGCCTCAGGTGTATCTTTTGTCTTCCCATACACGCCCAAGAAGCCAAGCAGGGTCACGCAAAGATTCTTCGTCACGTGCATCACGTCGATTGCGGAGCGGACCTCTAGGTCTTTCCAATATGCCAGGTCCCAAAATATAGATTTCTTCTTCCACATGGGTGCGCGTCCGTCAGCGTCCTTTGGAACAGATTGTCCGCCAGGACCCTTTCCAAATATCACCTTCAAATCCTTGACCATATCATGTACATCAGCACCAGTACGGTGGCGAGGCTTCGTCCGGTGATCCGCCTCACCTTTGAAATGCTTGCCTTTCTTTCTTACGGGATGCCTGCTCGGAAGAAATCGACGATGTCCCAGGTACACATTCTTCTTACAACTATTCAAATATATACTGTCGGTATCATCCAAACAGTGCGTGCATCCGTGGTATCCCTTGTTTGTCTGTCCTGAAAGGTTACTGAGAGCAGGCCAATCATTGATGGTCACGAACAGCAATGCCTTTAGGTCAAATTCTTCCTGTTTGTGCTCATCCCATGCACGTACACCTGTTCCATTCCACAGTTGTAAGAGTTCTTCAACTAATGGCCTTAGATACACATCAATGTCGTTGCCGGGTTGTTTAGGGCCTTGGATGAGCACTGGCATCATAATGAACTTCCGCTTCATGCACAACCAAGGAGGAAGGTTATACAAACATAGAGTCACAGGCCAGGTGCTATGGTTGCTGCTCTGCTCCCCAAAAGGATTAATGCCATCTGCGCTTAGACCAAACCATACGCTCCTTGCGTCATCTGCAAACTCCTTCCCGTACTTTCTTTCGATTTTTCTCCACTGCGACCCGTCAGCGGGTACTCTCAACTTTCCGTCTTTCTTACGGTCTTCTCTGTGCCATCGCATCGCCTTGGCATGCTCTTTGTTTTGGAACAAACGTTTCAACCGTGGTATTATAGGAGAATACCACATCACCTTGGCAGGAATCTTCTTCCTGGGGCGCTCGCCCTCGACATCACCATGCTCATCGCGGCTGATCTTATAGCGCAATGCACCACATACCGGGCAAGCGTTCAAATCCTCGTACTCACCGCGGTAGAGGATGCAATCATTAGGGCATGCATGTATCTTCTGCACCTCTAACCCTAGAGGGCAGACAGCCTTCTTTGCTTCGTACGTACTCTCGGGCAATTCGTTGTCCTTTGGAAGCATATCCTTTATCATTACCAGCAACTTTCCAAATCCCTTGTCAGATACACCATTCTCTGCCTTCCATTGCAGCAATTCCAGTGTGGTGCCCAGCTTTTTCTTGTCACCTACGCAATTCGGGTACAACAATTTTTTGTGATCCTCTAACATGCGCTGCAACTTCTTCTTCTCCAAATCACTTGCGCAGTTTCTCTTTGCATCGGCAATGGCCCGACCTAGATCATCAACGGGCTCATCTGATGCCTCTTCTTCAGCTTCTTCCCGCATTGCCGGCTCAGCTTCTTCCCGCATTACCGGCTCAGCTTCTTCCCCCATTGTTGTATCATCGTATTCAGGGAACCCATGGCCAGGATAGCTGTCGTCGTCCTCTTCTTCTTCATTGTCTTCCATCATAACCCCTCTTTCTCCGTGCTTGGTCCAAACATTATAGTGGGGCATGAAACCGGACTCAAACAGGTGGACGTGAATGGTTCTTGACGTAGAGTAATTGCGACCATTCTTACAGCCAGCACATGGACAAGGCATAAAACCATCCGCCCGCTTGTTTGCCTCAGCCGCAAGCAGAAAAGTATGCACGCCCTCAACGAACTGGGGAGAGCATCGGTCATCGTACATCCATTGCCGGCTCATCTTCATTACACAACACCGAATAGACCAAATTAATACAAGTTCATACATAAAGTTCATACAACACTTAAATGCAACAAACAAATAACTCTCTAGCTAAAGCATTTAAATGCAACAACAAATGCGATCAAGATCGCAACTAAGGTAACAATTGATCCAACAGCATAATGATACCAAGCCTCACTATCGATGGCATATTTTCTAATCTTTCTAATCTTCAAGCGCATTTTCTCCTTCTTGATCTTGTGATCATCGACGACATCGGCAACATGCAACTCCAATTCCATCTTCTCCCCCTCAATTCTTTTCAATTTTTCTTTCAAGTACTCGTTTTCTCTTTCAACTAAATTTAACCTCTCGACAATAGGGTCGGTTGGAATTTCCGGTTCACATACCTCCTAGATAAAAATATCTATGTCAACTTGATGGGCATAATTTGTCATAAACACGAAATGCAACAAATAGTTTTAAAAGAGAATATACCACATCCGAATCATAACAAGGACGAGGGCCGACGGGGACGGATATCAAAACCATGGCACTATGTATAACAAACAACGTACGGGTAAGATAATTATTATACGAGTAACTATATATCCAAATCACACAAACATCAATTTTTTATATAAAATTTCATGAACAAGAGGCTCACCACAAGGTGGTGCCGGCGACGGGACGGTGCGGGCGATCGACGGTGGTTACGACGGAGATTTAGAAGGCACTAAGTAAACCACACCTACATATGCAAACTAAGTGTTATTTTAACCTCAAATTGCATATAAATCAAATACTAGCACATATATATATTTCCTCCCAAATTACTAAACTCACAAATTAATAACTATATAAAGCATTGCAAGAGCTAATATAGCAATGAGAGATGAAAGGACAAAGTTGCTAACCTTTGTGATCATTTGAATGGATGGGGGCCTTCAAATCTTGACAAATTTTGGGCAAAATGTGTGATGAGCTCGAGAGGAAGAGGGGAAGAACAGAGAGGAGAGGGGAAAGGGGAAGAACAGAGCGAGCTCGGGTGGACGAAGGGTTTATGTAGGACGACCTTTAGTACCGGTTCGTGCCAAGAACCGGTACTAAAGGTGTTGGAGGGGGCCCAGACTGACAACATCCTGCCACCACTCTCATTAGTACCGGTTCGTGGAACGAACCGGTGCTAAAGGTTAGCCATGAACTGGTACTAATGAGAGCGGCCCGGCTAGCCGTTGGAACCGGCACTAATGTATACATTTGTGCCGGCTCAAATACAAACCGGCACTAATGTGCTTCACGTTTGACCCTTTTTCTACTAGTGAGAGGGATGCAAACTCATGTACTGCATAGTTCCGCTCTCACTCAAAGTGATAGCTCTTCTCGCGTATATCATTGTTTAGATGGATGAGGATGTATTTGCAAGTAATCGAGACTTGTATCGCTATTTTCGAGATGATGACGAGAGACCACTTTGTGTTGGATGATGATTATGATGATGACATGATTTGATGAGACTAGTTGTATGTATATGCTATGATTACATTTGTATGTGTATGATATGCTAAAGATTATTGTATAAAGCCTATTCAAATACAAAACAAATATGCAGAAAAAAAACTAATAAAACTAGTAGTAGCGAGGGGAAAAAATTAGCAGTAGCGCCGCCTTACCAGTAGCGCTTCCCTGTAAAAAGAGTTGCAGATAATATCAGCAGCACTCTTCTCTGAAGCGCGCTACAGCTATCCATGTATAGCAGTAGCGTGGGACGACAGGCGCTACTGCTATATGTTAGCTGTAGCGCCTTATCAGTAGCGCATTGTCCCGCGCTACTGATAGGCCTAAACCCGCGCTGCTGCTAGGCGTTTCCCTAGTAGTGCATGCTTGCTCTGCATATTGAATGTCTTACCCAACGCAATTTTCTTGGCCGCTTGAACCTCTTGGAGGGCCTTTTGGGCTTTCACTTTGGCATCCTGTGCACTCTGGCGGGCCTTCGCAAGCTCGGACTCCTGCGTCTTGGAGTCACGCTCCAAGGACTCGAATTTTTTGACGAAGTCCTGGAGCTCTTGCTGGACCTCATCAACCCGAGCCTCTTGTTTCTCGTGCTCGGTGCGCTCCATGGCCGCCTTGTCTTCGGCCTCGAACAACGCCTTCTTAAAGGCCGCCACATCGGCCGTGGCCCCTATTAAATACATGATGCTTCTCTTAACATCAACAATCTTTCTTTATATGACATACAGACGGGGTATCACTTACCTTTGTTCTTCTCGAGCTGCTTCTTCACGAGGTCGAGCTCTTCCTCGGTCCACCCCAGGTCCCGCTTCAGTTCGGAGACCTCCGTAGTACAGGCGGCAGTGGCCAGCAGCGACACCTGCTTATTCACATAGACATAATATGATTAGACTCCTGTGGATGTTATTTGATCCTCTGTTCGGCTTTTCTTTATGATCGCCAAACAGAGCATCAGGGGCTACTGTCTATACTGTGATATTCTTTCATAATTTAATTACTTACCTCAAAGCCTGTTAGGAGGCTGGCGGAGGCTTCGGTCAATCCGCTTTTGGCGGACCGAACCTTCGCAATCACCGTACTCATACGAGTACGATGTTCTTCATCAATGGAAGCGCCCTGAAGCGCTTCCAGCAAGTTGTCCGATGCCTATGGATGGATAGAGGTCATCGGCACGGACGGCTCGCCCCCCTTATCGAGGGGCTGCCTGCCTGAGTCCGGAACCACTGGAGGTTCCGACGCAGTATCCGGCTGGAGGCCAAACTTGTTGCGGCCCCCCTCACCAGAATCCATGGGGGTCTTCCCCCCCCCCCATGTGTCCGATGTCAGGGATTTCGCCTTGGGGCGCCTCTAGAATTATCTCCCCCTGGCCCGGTAACCTCTGGGACAACACCTCGGCGTCGTCCGCGGGCCGGGGGGTGGTGGCCGTTGGGAGCGAGTCGTTGTTTATTGCCGACGCGCTCAAAAACCCATCCGAGGAGGATAAGTCGATGCGGGCTTTGGACGGACTGCACGATCATATTTAACATGACAAGAAGCAATAAAGCAAAACATGCCAGAAGTAGTATGGCATCCGGATACTTACGACTTCGCCAGGGGCTTGTCCCTGGGCAGCCACTCCTCATCGTTGTAGGCGGCTTTTGTGGAGTGGTCCGGAGGGAGGGTCCTTCCCTTCTTGGATCCTTCGGCCTCCCTAGATGGGGCATCCTTCCTTTTCTTCTCCCCCTCGATTTGAGGGGGAGGGTTTTCCTCTTCCTCCTCCTCGTTTTCATTGGAGGAGTGCGCCTCGGTGTCTTCAGACAATGAGTCCGATACAACCTTGTGCCGGAGACCTTTCCTGGTCCCTGTGGCCTCCTTCTTGGCCTTCTTCTTCAGCACCTCATAGGGCGCCGGAAACAGCATCTCCATTAGGAGAGCTGTCGCTGGATCTTCGAGTAGTGGAGCTGGGCAGTCGATCCGCTTCGCTGTCGCCACCCAGTCCTATTAGATTGGTGTGGAGGCTTAGATTCCTTTCACGAATATACTGGGGAAAGGAGCATCTTGTAAAACATAGAGAACTTACTGGATTGGCGGGGCGCTTTGCGCTGAGCCTGCGATCTTCGGTAACAGGAGGAGGTACCTCGGCGGCCTTGAACAGCACCTTCCAGACGTCTTTGTGCGTCATGTCGAAGATCTCTCGCAGCGTCTGGTGTTCGGCCAAGTCGAACTCCCACATATTGAATGCCCGTCTTTGACACGGGAGGATCCGGCGGAAGAGCATGACCTGGACCACGTTGACAAGCTTGATTTTCTTGCTTATCATATTCTTGACGCGGTTCTGGAGTCCGGTCAGCTCCGCTGGCTCACCCCAGGCTAAACCCTTTCTTTTCCAGGAGGTAAGCCGCATGGGGATGCCAGATCAAAATTTGGGGGCCGCCGCCCAGTTGGAGTCGCGCGGCTCGGTGATATAGAACCACCCCGATTGCCACTCCTTCACGGTCTCCACATAGGATCCTTCGAGCCAGGTGACATTGGGCATCTTGCCCACCATGGCGCCTCCGCACTCCGCTTGCTAGCCGACCACTATCTTCGGCTTCAGGTTGAAGATCTTCAGCCACAGGCCTAAGTGGGGCTTGATGCGGAGGAAGGCCTCGCACACGACGATAAATGCCAAGATGTTGAGGATGAAATTGGGGGCCAGATCATGGAAATCCAACCCATAATAGAACATGATCCCGCAGACAAATGGGTGGAGGGGAAATCCCAGTCCGCAGACAAAGTGGGCGAGAAACACAACCCTCTCGTGGGGTTCCGGAGTAGGAACGATCTGCCCTACATCCGGGAGCTGGTGCGCGATGTCTGCGGCCAAGTATCCGGCCTCCCGGAGCTTCGTGATGTCCTCCTCCGTAACGAAGGAAGACATCCACTTGCCTTGCAATGGCTTTACGGAGAAGGTGAGAACTTGGGCGCTGGAGCTCAAGCGTGCGAGAATGGATGGGCAGAGGAAGAAGAAGGCGTGGGTGAAAAAGAGGGATCCCTATCTCTTTATAAAGGCGGTAGAAACTGTGCGCCTCCCCACTTGCCCGTTAAAATTGCTTATTCCCCAAGAGCCATGATTGATGGCGCGGTTGGGTTACCCACACCCGTATCGATGAGAATCCCGTGATAAGGGGACACGATCTCTGCTTTGACAAGACGTGCCAAGGAAACCGCCTCGCAATGTGTGCAGTAGCTGGTTGAGAAAAACGGTTCGAATGATGACCAGGCCGTGGTGTGATGTCACGCTATGAAAAGTTGTCAACAGATTAGATTTGTGGAATATTGTGCTCTCTACGGTGGTATGTGGAATTTGTTTTGCAGAGCCGAACACGATCCTCGTGTTCAAAATCTTCTATGGAGTATTCGGAGAAGGAACCCGCCTTGCAATGCCGGAGACAATCTGCGCGCCGGACTCATCGTCATTGAAGCCTGGTTCAGGGGCTACTGAGGGAGTCCTGGATTAAGGGGTCCTCAGACAGCCGGACTATATACTTTGGCCGGACTGTTGGACTATGAAGATACAAGATTGAAGACTTCGTCCCGTGTCCGGGTGGGACTCTCCTTTGCATGGAAGGCAAGCTTGGCAATTCGGATATGTAGATCTCCTTCTCTGTAACCGACTCTGTGTAAACCCTAGCCCCCTCCGATGTTTATATAAACCGGAGGGTTTAGTCCGTAGGACAACAACAATCATAATCATAGGCTAGCTTCTAGGGTTTAGCCTCTACGATCTCGTGGTAGATCAACTCTTGTAATACTCATATCATCAAGATCAATCAAGCAGGAAGTAGGGTATTACCTCCATCGAGAGGGCCCGAACCTGGGTAAACATCGTGTCCCCTGCCTCCTGTTACCATTAGCCTTAGACGCACAGTTCGGGACCCCCTACCCGAGATCCGCCGGTTTTGACACCGTCACTCGCCGACCATGATGCGAGTGAAGACGGAGGGCAAAGGGGACAAAGATGCAGTTGCGCAGGAACGAAATACATAATCCAAGAGGGAGGAAGACAATACAGGGGAAAATGAATATCATCGAACGGCTTTGCGCGATCATATCCAATGATGCGTGAGGCGACCGGCGCCAGGCTCGGCCAGTCGACCCACACCTAGCCTCGGCATTTTGGAAAATATTAATGTGATTTGAAAATTAGGAAAGGACATTAATTTTATTAATTAAAATTAAAATTGGAATCAACATTAATGGCAAATAATCTTTGAAATAATTTTAGTACAAGATTTGCGATCTGAGAATGAGCCGCACAGGCAGTCTATAAAAAACCAAGACTCTTCTTCTTCTTCCTCCGTGGAGGTGAAGCTTGCGACGACGCTGTGTTGCCTAGAGTTGGTGGGTCAAGGCGCACTGTCGACCTCTGTCCCCATGCCTACGACCACGCCCTAGCAACCTTCACTTCTTTCTCTGCCCGGCGCTCTCCTTCCATTAGTCACGAAGGAACATAGGGCCTCCCGTTGGCCGCCTCCTCATGCGTGCCTTGCGAGGCGAGGGGTTAGTGGGTGGGCGTGCGGTGGGAGGTGGACCTCGCAGTCACCAGCGACCATTGCGCTTCCAACTGTCCATGTGTTGAGGTGAGGTGATGCCTGTAAATTATTTTAGTTTGATGATGAATCGACCTATTGATTGTTGTGCTCATTTCTTTCCTCTCCTGTAGAACTTTTTCCCACAACCTGTTCGGCGGAATGCACACTAGGGATCACTTCGAGGACCTCACAGATGACATCCTCTGGCATGTGCTCTCCTTTCTTCCGGCCAATGAGGCCCTCCCGACCTGCGTGCTCGACACCCGGTGGCGAGATCTCTGGAGGCACACGACCAGCCTGCACCTCGTCTTTGACGGGTCAGTGTTCCCGAGATACAAGCGTTTCGAACAGTTGGTGAAGCTGGTTATCCATCTCCGTGGGGAATCACCTCTCGTCACATGCGAGATTGATGCATATCCTGATGATGACCCCGAGCACACCTTCAGAAACACCAAGTTGTTGATTGATTACGCCCTGGCGTGCGAAGCTGAGGAGCTAGTAGTAAGAGCTGCTGACATTCGGTATGACATACCAATGTTTGATGTTCCTCTGAATCTCATCTCCCATCACTTGAAGACCTTGCACCTTGAACGGATCAACCTCGACCACTCTGATTTGAAGTTCTCAGGGTGCCCGGTGTTAGAGGATCTATGTATCCAGCTTTGCAGCATTCGTGCAAGCGAGATATCATCCATGTCACTAAAGCGTCTGTCCATCATTGACGTTTGTTATTTACGTCACGTTGTGCGCATTCAGATTTGTGCCCCGGGTCTCATCTCACTGCAACTATATGATTTCGAAGGATTGACTCCTTGCCTTGAAAACATGCCATTGCTAGAAACAGCTTATGTTGGGCTTGGCGATGGATGCTATGATTTTTGTCGTGATGGCCAGTGGGATTGTAGTAACCCTTTCTGTGGTTGCCATTTTTATCCTGTCAACAATGGGGTGCTTCTTGGTGGTTTCTCCAATGTTGTCAAGTTGGAGTTGATAGCTCTACCTAAAATGGTATTCTTGCACACTCTCGTTTTTACCCTTGGTGTTACTTTTCCACCATTAGTAGTTTCTCTTGTGATATCCATTGTTAGACCCACATATGAGCAACTTGTTATTTCAATTACCATAGTTTGGTACTTCTATTTATATCAAAAGTTGCTCTCAAAGCAATGATGAATAATCGTAGTGTCTTATAATTGGCTAAATCGTGATCGATATTTCTAGTGCTTGTGGTGTAGTTTTGTTTCTCTTTGTTACTTTTTGCAATGAAAATTATCAACTTGAAGTTTCTGTTGACTTAAATTAATTTATCTTGAGTCTCAGACTTCTTTTTTGTTCATTTGTAATTTTTTCAGTTTATCTACAAATGGGATTTAGAGTGCTGCCCAATATTTTGCAAATTAAGGACACTGATACTCAATGAGTGGTTCACGGCTAATGAACTAGTTTGCATTCTCCAGCACTCTCCACTTCTTGAGATGCTCACTCTCCAGCTTGGTAATACGGAGGTATATCCTGCATATGCATATTAATTGTATTACCATGTATGTGCAACGGTCGTGCTAAATATTTTGTATCATGTAGAGCAACATAGGAGCAATGGGGGGCCAAGAAATGATTGAGAAATCATTTGTGTGTGCACATCTCAAGGTTGTCAACATCGAATGTAAAGAGGTTGACGAGGGGATTCACAAAATTTTGAAGACCTTGAGGACAGGTGGCATACTTTGCGATCACATTAGCATCAAGACTCCGGCACCATCCACATATTGTAAGTTACCTGTTGTTATTCTTCATGTTTCATATGTTTGTGCAATCTTTCTATCTGTTCTAACATGTCTGTAGTAATTACATGTCAGCTTTACAAATCCATACATATTCAGTATCCATTATCCTTATTAGCTGGATTGCACGTTGATGGGGTTCACAATGACCATTAAATTTCAAAGGGTTTAGTTATTCTGTTAATTTGGTTTGAAAATTTGCCATTCTTGTAAATCACTATCCATACAAAATCATTTTTTGTTTGATTTCTTCCTCTTTTCATTATTTATTCACCTCCTCCGCTGGGTACCGCCACATTAGGTGTATGGTAATTGGAGTCCTCATATGGATGTGGTGGATGATTCGTAATAAACTTGTGATCGAGAGAAAAACATTGCCATGACCTACTGACGCGATCTATAAACTCTGTGGCTTTTTTCAGCTGTGGGAGCTGCCTAGCCGCAGCCAGGAGCATGCCTCCATCGACACCATCACAGGCGGTTTCATACCTCCAGTGGTTCGCTTGGCGCCTCCACTTCCTCCACCACCACCTAAGCCGGATTAGGCTTGGACACATTGTCCCCTTTTGCTGTTTGTGTCTTTTATTTCTCTTGGGCTTGTTGAGTTGTGCCATCGGCATTAAGCCTCTTGCTTTGCATGTGTGTTCGTGTGTGGCGCACGTCTTCTTTGTATTGCTACCTTGTTGGACTCATCTTCTTGTGGTATACATGGAGGCAGCAGGAGGGACAGTGGGTCTCTAACACAGCTCACCGAAACAGTTTCCGTTTGGTTGAAGTTGTAAACTGTGATGGTTGGCCAGAACAAAACATGTTTGTTTTTCCTTAATGAGAGATGAAAATCAGACCCGGACTTTGTTATGTTAAATGGAATCGGTCTGTATGCCATGTTTGACGGTCTGTGTTTCTTTTGAAAGAGTCTTTGCCTAAGTTAATTAATAAGTATTCTTCGTCTCTTTGTTCAACGGCGAGATCTTCCCGACGTCAATGGCGGTGTTGGAAGATTAAATTTATCTAGGTATGATCATTCAGATCTTGCTTCGCCAGATCAGTTTTGAATTTCTTCTCATGGTTGCCGCGAGGATTGTCCTTGCAATATCTGTCCCGACTGCGACAATGGTGATTCGTATTCTCAGCTCCCATCAACGTTGACCTGGCTGTTCAGTTTTTTGTCCCTAGAATACCGGTGTTGGTGCTCTCCGATGTTGGTTGATTACTTTAATGGATGCGTGCGTGATCCTTGGCACTACGACTCAAATTATAAATATGTAAGAACCCTCGTTGGTATTTACATGCATATGGTTTGATACCTTTGTTATTTTCTTGTGGTTGCCTTCAGAAAAATACAAGATTGGATCATGAAAAAAGAAAGAGTTTGAAGATCTCGAAGATTTGCTTGTTTCTTTTACACTTTGTTTTGTAATCGCTGTAGTCAACTCACGTATCTTTACCATGTACAATTCGTTACTATAAATATATCATGGTATTGATTGTGAAAAGAAAAATTATATATAGCAGAGACTATCTAGATGTTGGACCTGAACCTGGTTCAGGGAGTCAACGCTAAGTCTCAGTGTGTTTTATGCATCTTCTTTTCTTCCGTTTCATCAAGTTCAAGCTCGTTTGTCCGTCCGTCCGATGGCACCGTATCCTGGCCGTCCGTCCGTCCGTCCATGTACGCACATAGTTCGCGGGAGAAAAACAACAGACATGGCAGAACGAAAGGGCCATGGTGAGCTAGCGGCGTCAGTCATTTCCTTCTTGATATACAGAGCGACCTTGACCTCGAATTCAATATGCATCTGCTCTTATCAACCACCACACACAAATGGATAGGTAGAGTTAACAGAAATTGTATCAAAAATGTGCTGTTACGTAAGTCAGTGTACCATTTTTCTGGTGCAAGTTGTTGCACTCTTGGTGTGATTTATCCTTCAATGTGCACCTGCTGAGTCACAGAGAAAACTGAATGACACAAGAGCCCTGCTTTTACTAATCATCCAGCTCAAGCGGATACAACCGCTAATGAAACGGACTGCTCACTGATCATCCACCATGTCTACTCATCCCTTACACATGATTTTTCACCTTTTTGCAAAGACGAGGCGTGTGAGTTTGACGCGGCCGAAAGCCTTGGACCTCACCTGACTACTTGCGTCGCCGAAAGAAAGCGTTTCCATTCGTGCAGATTACTTCGTCAGGTCAGGTCACCCCTAGTTTTTGTACATAGATGCATCCTCTTCACTTTCGATTTTTTTTTTGAAACTATGATGATTATTATAGCAAATTCGGAAACTATACACCCTAATGGAGAAAAATCAAAAGTATCACCCCGTCGGCCTCCTGTTAGCCGAAAAGGGACTTTTCGGCCAACAGTTGGCCAAAGAGTCCCTCTTCGGCAAACACCTGCTCTACATTTTAGAAAATTCATATCAAATAGGATTTGTAGTATTTTAATTTGATTTTTTTGCATTAGATTAGAAATTTTATGAAGTTTCTGTAGATATCAAGTTTGACTAGATTTGAAAGTTTGAATTTGAATTTTCATGAATTTGCTCAAATCACTATATTGCCTATGATTTGAGCGGGAGAGAATTTTTTAGATGATTCTTTTTGCTACTGGTTCTTTGTGACTTTGTTTATCAGTAGTAATTAATTGGTGAATTTTAGGATTATTTAAAATTAGGTGATTCTTTTTGCTACTGGTTGTTTGTGACTTTGTTTATCAGCAGTAATTAATTGGTGAATTTTAGGATTATTTAAAATTAGGTTTTTACGCCATTCTCTTCCTCCATTTTCTCCTGCCATTTTATTTCCCGCTATTCTCTCCCTCCATTTTCTTGCCCGCCATTCTCTCCCGCCATCTTCTTTCCCGCCATCTTCTTTCTCGCCATCTTCACTTCTCAACTTACAAAACGAGCCTCATGGTGTCCACGATCGTAGATAACATCGTCTGACACGGTCTGTGTCTCCTGCGTCGTTGCTGTTGGTGGAGTGTGAAACACTGTCTCAGAGAAGTCATAAGTGTTTGCAGCTTCGCCATCATCATCGGAGAGTGTTTCACACTTATGACTTCTCTCACACAGTGTTTCACACTCCACATGAAGGCATCATCGTCATCCTCTGTCGATGCAGCACTTCTAAGTGTGGCGGGAGAGAATGGCGGGAAAGAAAATGGCGGGAGAAAATGGCGGCAAAGAAAATGGCGGGAAAGAAAATGAAGGGAAAAAGACTGCGGGAAAGTATTTTATTTTCATGTATAAAACGGCAATGGTTGTACAGGATTTACAAGGCACTTTAAAATATAAACTCCTATGAAGCTCAAAACAAGTTTCTAGTAGGATAAAAGAAATAAAATACAAAAAAATACTACAAATAAAATAGCTACTGATAACTAAACAGAAATAAAATGAATATGTCAAAAAAAACAAAGAAAAAATTTTAAAGCAATTAAAATTAAAAGAAATAGCATAAAACCTATAAAATACTAAAACAGAACTGTTTTCATAAAAACCTAATTTTAAATAATAATAAAATTCGTCAATTAATTACTACTGATAAACAAATTCACAAAGAACCAGTAGCAAAAAGAATCATCTGAAAAAATGCTTCTAGCTCAAATTATAGGCAATCGAGTAATTTGAGCAAATTCATGAAAATTCAAATTCAAACTTTCAAATCTAGTCAAACTTGATATCTACAGAGACTTCATAAAATTTCTAATCTAATGCAAAAAGAATCAAATTAAAATACTAAAAATCCTAATTGATATGAATTTTCTAAAATAGTAGAGCAGGTGTTGGATGAAGAGGGACTCTTTGGCCAACTGTTGGCCGAATAGGAATTTCTGGCCAACGGTTGGCCGAAAAGTCCTTTTTGGCCAACGGTTGGCCGAAAAGTCCTTTTTGGCCAACGGTTGGCCGAAAAATCGGCCAACGGTAGGCCGAAAAGTCCCTCTTCGACCAACCGGATGCCGACGGGGTGATACTTTTGATTTTTCTGCATTATGGTGTGTAGTTTCCGAATTTGCTATAAAAATTATCATAGTTTCAAAAAAATCCTTCATTTTCACGCTGCAGAGTTTTTGTCCGCCCGTCTGATCGACGCGCCGGTGACAGGTCCATGTATGTACAGCAATGAGTTTTTTTTACTGTAGGCAGTGAATGTTTCAGGTTTACGAGAGAGAAACATTTCGATGGAGAACATTACATTTATAGCCATGGCATAAAGAATGTCATGATAAAAACTTCTTGTCCAACTCCAAACGGTCAGGTGGACGAGCCATGTCAGTTCACCCTCGAGATATTGTCATTGACAGTGACAGAGTTGTTTATAGAACACAAGCTGACCTACTGTATGTACAATATATACTCCAATATTGCCTAGCATAGTAACCTCTATTGATGTGTCGGCACTTGGTTTGAAAAAGTTGCTCCTGTTCTCATGAATGATGATATAGAGCGATTTTGACTTAGGATTCAATGCCAAGGTTGCCGCGCTACCGCTCCGGTCAACCTCCATTGATGCTCCATTGATGCCTCACGGGCGGCGCAGTCTAAGGCGCCGCCGACGCGTGTCCCGCCCGCTCCCGCCATGCGTCGCCCGGCATGCAGCCTCCCCGCCGCCCCGCTGGGGCTATAAAAGGCGACCCCTCCTTGCCGGTGAACGCACAACCTCCGCCTGCATCCGCCCTCGCAAAAAGCAGCCCTCTCCCCCCTTCCCGCCAATGAGCAAAGCAAAGATGGCCGAGAGGTTTCCAGGCGATGGCGCGGCGGCGAACGGCTTCGGCCGCCGCCACCTCCAAGAGCCGGAGGCGCGCCTCCTCTACGAGGCCGAGTACCCGGCGCCCCCCTGACATGCGTGTGCCGAGGGCATGGACACTGAGCGCCGACGGTGTCCCGGTGCCCGAAGGGCAGCACGGCGGGCGAAGATCGCCCGCATCCGCTCCTACCTGACGGAGGAACAGTGGAACGAGCCGAGGTACACGCCCGACAGCGAAATGCTGTGGACGATGTACTTCGAGCGCCGCCGCGAGGAGCAGATCGCCTCCGTCAACGGCGTCATTCCCCGCGGCCGCCTCAACGCCGAAGGACGGCGCGAGTGGTGGGGCGTCCCTGGCTGCACCCTTGAGGCCGTCCTCGACCACATTGAGATCGGCAACGTGCCGCGCCTCGAGTACCCGACGCGGCCGTCCTTCTCTCGCCGCCGCGGCAATTCCTGGAAGCCGCGACGAACGGAGCTGACGTCCTCGTCGTCGGGCTCCGGCTCGCTCTCCTCCGGCTCGCCGGATCTCCGTCCCGTCAAGCCAGAGCCGGAGGAGACACCACAGCGGCGCCGCACCCGCAGCGGCGCCCTCGTCATCAACGAGGGTGCCCGCCCCTCCCCGCGCTCCCTTTGCCTGGTCCAGCCGAAGCCCGAGCCGGGCTTGCTCCCCGTGAAGCCGGAGCACGCCGACATGGTGGCCCCCGACGACGAGGCCACCCTAAAATGGGCGAAGGAGGACTACATCCGCGAGCATGTGCGCCGCCAGCGCCAGGCGTACGCAGAGCTCCAGGCCCGGCGACGCGGCCGCGAGGAGGGCGGCGTCATCGTCCTCGACAGCGATGAGGAGGACGAGGTCGGGCCGTCCAATGCCCGGCCGCGCGTCGGCGACCCTGGGCAGGGTTGCAGCAGGGACGGGGGTGGCTCCGGCGGTGCGTGCAACGACGACGATGACGACGGCGGCGGCGGCGACTACACCCGCTTCTACAGGCTTCTCGGCATGTAGATGGCGGGCGGTGGACGCGGCGTAGTAGCTGGCGTAGTTTCCCGTAGTTTGCATGTTTTTACTTTTTTATACAAATTTCAATGAAATTTCGCCGAGTTCGGAACAGATTGCCGAGTTTGCACAAGTTTCTACGTAATTTCGCCGAACTCAGGGCGACCTGATGAGGGACCAGTGGGGACTGAGTCGCCCCCAAGCGCCAAACTTGCGCTGGTTCACCCCCGGGCGGCTCTTTTTCACCGTCTTGGGGCCGAACGGCTGAAGATGCTCTTACTCACACAAAGTTATCGTCTCTAGTTGTTTGGCGCCCGCGATGATTAACAAGTTTGCGTCCAACATCATTTTGTTTAGCAAAATTGGCGGAGGGACGCTTTTGTTATGGAATAGCCTAGCGTTCCTCTCATTCCACACCGTCTACTGCTTCATTACTGATGTTTGTTGCTTTCTACCAAAATAAAAAGAACATCATAATACATCGACATCTTTTGTTTCCCTGTTGACGCAGATGACTTGGGCATGTGGCACGTGCGCTAGGGATTATGGTTATTTTTTTTATTTCATTGCAATGCACAGACATGTTTACGACATCAATAAAAAAATCAACATATGTGATGTAATATTCTAATTAGTTGTGGGTCGGGTCTTGTCGAAAAAGTTCCAGATGGTTGAAGTTGTAAACTGTCATGATTGGTCAGAACACTGTTGTGTCTCCGTTATCTAAAAATGGAAATTAGGCCAGGACTTCGTTATGTTGAATGGAATCGGGTCCATGTGCCCTATTTGACTGCATGAGTTTTACATCTGCTGAGTCATAGCAGAACGGAAAGTTCGCCCTTGATATGAAGCACGGAAAGCTCCCCCTTGATATGCAGAGTGCCCTTGGCTTGGAATTCAGTAATTATGCAGAGTTCCCTTGACTTGGAATTCAGTAATTATGCATCTGCTGAGTCTTACATAAAAACTGTATGACTTCCGACAAAAAAAACCGTATGACTTGAGCCCTTCCGGAAAGAAAACTCTATCTACTCATTAGCACATGATTGATTTTTGCCTTTCCGAAAAGACAAAGCGCGTGACTTGTACCATTGTACGCCGCCGAAAGGTTTGGGCTTCGGTTGGATGGCTCCTATAGCATGTAGCGCCGATGTCGCACGAAGGGCGTATTCGGTAGCTCTCCACAGCCTCAGAATCCTCAACTCCATAACCCAAAACCAGCATCCAGCTTCTCCTGAAAAATCCTGGAGTTCACAGATCTCTCGGCTCCACGGCTTCTCCCTGGTTAGCACTGGCTTGGGCTAGCAGCCCATTTGGCTTGTCTGCAGCCCAGCCTTCTCTTTTTTCCTCCCACATTCTCACCTTTTGGCCCATCTTGATGCTTCTTCAACCTGCAACACCGACGAACATGGTGTCTCCTGAATCTATCAATTTGCTATCAAATAGGGAGATAAAGGCCATGATTTGGATGAACTTCAACACGTAATTTGTTTCCCACTTTGCTCCAAATCCATTCTATCAAATAGCACACTCTACCATTCAATGATGGAAGAGATTGGAGTTCAGATCTAACGCCTAATAAATTTAGTTAACGCTAGCCAGTAGCAGTGAATGAGCCGGCCCAGCCCAGCCCAGTGCTTCCGCAGACATCTGCAGCGCCACAACGCGGACGGAGCGGCCACTCTCCCCCATGCCCACTCTCGCGGGCGGCCTCAACTGGTCCGCTAGGAACACGGCCGCCGGGATGGAGTCGTCGATACGGGACAGAGGGAAGGACCTGGCTGTGGAATCGGCCGGAGAGGCTCAACCTCCTAACGGCAAAGCTAGGTCGGGTCTCCAGAGAAGGAGGGCACCCGTGGGCGCATCGGCGGCGGTTGAGGAAGATAAGGGAGTTAATTACACAAAACCACAACTTCAGGATAACTTATAATACTTTACCACAACATTTGAGTTTTTTTGCAACAAATCAGGCTTCATTTAATCTTAGCAGAGACCATCGAGATGTTGGACTCTTTCTAGGATGGAAGAAGAAGCATCTTCTTTTCTTCGATTCCAAGAAGTCGAAGCTCATCATATGAAGAACGCATAGCAGAACGTAAAGGAGGGAAACAGAGTTGGTCGAGGAAAAACAAGAGCCATAGCAGAACGGAAAGTTCCTCCTTGATATGCAGAGCGCCCTTGACATGGAATTCAGTAATTATGCATCTGCTGAGTCTTAGAGAAAAACTGTATGACTTCCGACAAAAAGAAACCCGTATGACTTGAGCCCTTCTGGAAAGAAAACTCTATCTACTCATTAGCACATGATTGATTTTTACCTTTCCGGAAAGATGAAGCACGTGACTTGTATCGTTGTACCCCGCCAAAAGGTTTGGGCTTCGGCTGGATGGCTCCTAGAGCATATAGCCTCGATGTCGCACGAAGCGCGTGTTCGGTAGCTCTCCACAGCCTCATAATCCTCAACTCCATAACCCAAAACCAGCATCCAGCTTCTCCTGGAAAATCATGGAGTTCACAGATCGTTCGGCTCCACGGCTTCTCCCTGGTTAGCATTGGTTTGGGCTGGCAGCCCATTTGGCTTGTCTGCAGCCCAGCATTCTCTTTTTTCCTCCCACATTCTCACCTTTTGGCCCACCTTGATGCTTCTTCAACCTGCAACACTGATGAACATGGTGTCTCTGAATCTGTCAATTTGCTATCAAATAGGGAGATAAAGGCCGCGATTTGTATGAACTTCAACACATAATATGTTTCCCACTTTGCTCCGAATCTATTCTATCAAATAGCACACTCTACCATTCAGTAATGGAAGAGATCGGAGTTCAGATCTGACGCCTAATAAATTCAGTTAACGCTAGCCACTAGCAGTGAGTGAGCCGGGACAGGCCAGCCTAGTGCATGCGCAGACAGCTGCAGCGCCATAACGCGGGCGTGGCGGCCACTCTCCCCCACGCCCATTCTCGCGGGCGGCGCTCAACTGGTCCGCGAGGAATGCGGCCGCCGGGACGGAGCCGTCGATACGGGACAGAGGGAAGGACCTGGGTATGGAATCGGCCGGAGAGGCTCAACCTCCTAACGGCAAATCTAGGTTGGGTCGCCAGAGAAGGAGGGCACCCGTGGGCGCATCGGCGGCGGTTGAGGAAGATAAGGGAGTTAATTACATAAAACCACAACTTCACGATAACTTATAATACTTTTACACAACATTTGAGTTTTTTAACACAAAACCATAGTTTTAAATAGCCGGCTATAGCTCCGATATAGAGTTATAGCCTTTTTAGCATGGTGTCGCTAAGTGGTCGCCTTTATAAATACCCCGCTTTAGCTGATTTGGAGGCCCGCCGCTATTTTTCATAGTCCGCTATTTAAAACATTGCACAAAACCACAACTTCTCCGCAACTTATAACACTTTACCATAACTTCTCCGCTATTTGGGCTCAATGATAGATTTGTGTTAAAAAAACTCAAAAGTTGTCGTAAAGTGTTATAAGTTGAACTGAACTTATGGTTTTTTGTTAGAAAATTCAAAAGTTGCGGTAAAGTGTTATAAGTTACGCTGAAGTTGTGGTTTTGTGTAATTAACTCAATATAAGGGGTCACGGAAGGGAGATGAGGGGAACAAGCGCGTCGTATGGGAGAGAAAAATCAGTGCGAACCGGTACGCAACCTCACTTGGCGGTGGCAATCGCGAGTAATATTTGCTAACTCCCGCTCCTTCGATTTCCGGGAGCTCGGGTTTCCCAACTCCAAGCTCCTCTAAATTTACTGTGACGCCCGGATAATTAGGCTACAGTAATCCCATGTTAACGATGCCACGTCACCTCGGTTACTGTTACTAATCTCGCGATGGATCAAAACTTTCAGATTCGAATTTGAATTTAAAAGTCAAACATCAAAAGTTTCAAACATTAAAACTAAAATGTTCTACGAGTGAAAAATAATCCCTAGATAATATTGGTGGCGAACCAACATTTTTAAAAAGGAGTTTGAATGTCCTATAATAAATTAAAACAGTAGCAAAATGATTAGTTAAATGCCTTTGTAATTAGTAAACAAATATAAACTAATTGTTTACGGTGCCAAATCAATTATGGCAGTGTCATAAGTATTAGTACTAATTTAGGGGCTAGATTTATAATTTATAAAACAAAGGTAAAAATAAACAAAATTATAATAGAGGCAAAGACCCCCCCCCATCCCCCTGGGTTGTTCGGCCCACCCCGCTAACAACCGGCCGGCCCACCCACTCCCCTCCATAACCTCCCACCGACGGAAACACTAACCCCCATCCCCCACTTCCCACTTCACACCCCCACTCTCCTCGCTCCCCACTCCCCGGTCCCCTTCTGGATCGGGGCAACAACCTCGGCGCCCGGTGCCCCGCTGCCTAACCCGCCGTTCTCCGTTGTCAGGCGCTCGTCGGACCCCGTTGGCGCCGTTCTGTCGTTTCTCCCTCGCCCTTCCCCCTTGCTCAAGATCACGCCCAAAGGCCGCAGACGCCATGGCCACCGCCGCCCCACCTGGACCTCGCCGGAGCCGCCTCGCCGGAACGCTCCCTCGCCGGATCTCCTCTCCGTCTCCGTCGGTCGTCCACGTCCTCCTCCAAAACGGCTCCCTCGAGCCTCACCGCCCCCTGGTCTCTACTTGAACGTGAGACCCGCCTCCCCTCTCTTCCCTCTCTGTCTGGTGCCGTCTCCCGCTCGTCCCCACACGCTAGCACGAGCCGATTCGCCCCTAACCTACCCCCTCGTGGCCGCGCCGTGCGCGCGACGCGCCCGCATGCCAATCGCATCCCCGACGCCTGACCGCACATCGCTGCTCGTCAGAGGCCAGCAGCCCGCACCTCCTCGCCCCCCTGCACCGGCCTTCACACCACGCCCGCCGCGGGGCGCTGGCCGTGAACGGCGTCCTCCGCCGCCCCCAACTGCTCCGCCTTCCCCACTTCACCCCCGGCGCTGGCACCGTCCCCCCACCGGTGCCTCGTTGTGCCCTGCCCCGGGGCTGTACTGGGCGAGCGCCCTGTCAGACGGGCTGCGCCCAGCACCCGCTTCAGCCGCCTAGCGCCCGCCCCGTTAAGGCCTTGGGCCACTGCCAAACGGGGCCCACACCCAGAATGATTTAAAAAAAGGATGAATGGAAAAGAATTTTAAATAAGTAAATACATAATTGATTAATTAATTAAAGAATTAATTAACTTAATTAATCATGTTTAATTAACCTAATTAGCTAGTTAACTTAATTAACTTATGTTAATTATCTAAGCAGTCAATGACAGTGGGACCCATGCGTAAGTTTGACTAAGTCAACATGACTATTGACTGCTGACTGTGCAGTTGCCCAGTCAATGGGCCCCATCTGTCAGTTTGACCCAGTTAACACCTCTGTTGACTGCTGACGTCATGATGACGTTAGTAAACACTATTCAGGATAATGTTGACTTGAAATAATTAAATAAATTCTAAAAATGATTAAATCTTTTAAAATTAATATAAAATAAACCGTAGCTCGGATGGAAAAACTTTGTACATGAAAGTTTCTCAGAACGACAAGACGAATCCAGATACGCAGCCCGTTCGTCCGCCATGCGTCCCTAGGATAGTGAACCTTCAACATTGCACCTCCGGTTCATCTGTCTGAAAACGTGAAACACCGGGGATACTTTCCCGGATGTTTCCTCCTTTCGCCGGTATCACCTACTACCGCGTTAGGGCACACCTAACATTGCTCATTGTCATGTCATGCATCGTCATGCTTATGTTTGCATTGTATTTACTGTTTCTTCCCCCTCTTCTCTCCGGTAGACTACGAGACCGATGTTGCTGCTACCCAGTTTGACTATGGAGTTGACGACCCCTCCTTCTTGCCAGAGCAACCAGGAAAGCCCCCCCTTGATCACCAGATATCACCTATTCTTCTCTCTACTGCTTGCATTAGAGTAGTGTAGCATGTTACTGTTCGGTTACTCCTATTCTGTTGCATAGCCTGTCATTGTTGCTACAGTCATTGATACCTTACCCACAATCCTAAATGCTTATTATAGGATGCTAGTTTATCATCATTGGCCCTACATTCTTGTCAGTCTGCCTTGCTATACTATCGGGTCGTGATCACTCGGGAGGTGATCACGGGTATATACTATACATTTATATTTGCTATACATATGGTGACTAAAGTCGGGTCAGTGTTGGGGAACGTTGCAGAAAACAAAAATTTTCCTACTCGTTTCACCAAGATCATCTAGGAGTTCATCTAGCAACGAGTGATTGGATGCATCTACATACCTTTGTAGATTGCGCACGGAAGCGTTCAAAAGAACGGTGATGATGTAGTCGTACTCGACGTGATTCAAATCACCGATGACCAGCGCCGAACGGACGGCACCTCCGCGTTCAACACACGTACGGAACAGCCATGTCTCCTCCTTCTTGATCCAGCAAGGAAGGGAGGAGAGGTTGAGGGAGATGGCACCAGCAGCAGCACGACGGCGTGGTGTTGATGGAGCTGCAGTACTCCGGCAGAGCTTCGCTAAGCACTATGGAGGTGGAGGAGGTGTTGGGGAGGGAGAAGGAGGCAACCAAAGGCCAGGGCGTTCAGGTATGAAGTCCCTCCTCTCCCCCACTATATATAGGGGTGCCAAGGGGGGGTGGCCGGCCCTAGGAGATCCAATCTCCTACGGGGTGCGGCGGCCAAGGGGGGTTTCCCTCCCTCCCCCCCCAAGGCACCTAGGAGGTGCCTTACCCTCCTAGGACTCTTGCCCCCTTAAACCCTAGGCGCATGGGCCTATGTGGGGCTGGTGCCCTTGGCCCATTAGGCCAAGGCGCACCCCCTTACAGCCCATGTGGCCCCCCGAGACAGGTGGACCCACCCGGTGGACCCCCGGGACCCTTCCGGTGGTCCCGGTACAATACCGATAACCCCGAAACTTGTCCCGATGCCCGAAACAGGACTTCCCATATATAAATCTTTACCTCCGGACCATTCTGGAACTCCTCGTGACGTCCGGGATCTCATCCGGGACTCCGAACAACATTCGGGTTACTGCATATACATATCCCTACAACCCTAGCGTAACCGAACCTTAAGTGTGTAGACCCTACGGGTTCGGGAGACAAGCAGACATGACCGAGACGACTCTCCGGTCAATAACCAACAGCGGGATCTGGATACCCATGTTGGCTCCCACATGCTCCACGATGATCTCATCGGATGAACCACGATGTCGAGGATTCTATCAATCCCGTACGCTATTCCCTTTGTCTATCGATATGTTACTTGCCCGAGATTCGATCGTCGGTATCCCAATACCTCGTTCAATCTCGTTATCGGCAAGTCACTTTACTCGTACCGTAATGCATGATCCCGTGACCAGACACTTGGTCACTCTGAGCTCATTATGATGATGCATTACCGAGTGGGCCCAGTGATACCTCTCCGTCATACGGAGTGACAAATCCCAGTCTTGATCCATGTCACCCAACAGACACTTTCGGAGATACCCGTAGTCTACCTTTATAGTCACCCAGTTACGTTGTGACGTTTGGCATACCCAAAGCACTCCTAGGGTATCCGGGAGTTACACGATCTCATGGTCTAAGGAAAAGATACTTGACATTGGAAAACTCTAGCAAACGAACTATACGATCTTGTGCTATGTTTAGGATTGGGTCTTGTCCATCACATCATTCTCCTAATGATGTGATCTCGTTATCAATGACATCCAGTGTCCATAGTCAGGAAACCATGACTATCTGTTGATCAACGAGCTAGTCAACTAGAGGCTCACTAGGGACACGTTGGTGTCTGTTATTCACACATGTATTACGATTTCCGGATAACACAATTATAGCATGAATAAAGACAATTATCATGAACAAGGAAATATAATAATAATGCTTTTATTATTGCCTCTAGGGCATATTTCCAACAGTCTCCCACTTGCACTAGAGTCAATAATCTAGTTACATTGTGATGAATCGAACACCCATGGAATTCTGATGTTGATCATGTTTTGCTCTAGGGAGAGGTTTAGTCAACGGATCTGCTACATTCAGGTCCGTATGTACTTTACAAATCTCTATGTCTCCATCTTGAACATTTTCACGAATGGAGTTGAAGCGACGCTTGATGTGCCTTGTCTTCTTGTGAAACCTGGGCTCCTTGGCAAGTGCAATAGCTCCAGTGTTGTCACAGAAGAGCTTGATCGGCCCCGACGCATTGGGTATGACTCCTAGGTCGGTGATGAACTCCTTCACCCATATTGCTTCATGTGCTGCCTCCGAGGCTGCCATGTACTCCGCTTCACATGTAGATCCTGCCACGACGCTTTGCTTGCAACTGCACCAGCTTACTGCCCCACCATTCAAAATATACACGTATCCGGTTTGTGACTTAGAGTCATCCAGATCTGTGTCGAAGCTAGCGTCGACATAACCCTTTACGACGAGCTCTTCGTCACCTCCTTAAACGAGAAACATTTCCTTAGTCCTTTTCAGGTACTTCAGGATATTCTTGACCGCTGTCCAGTGTTCCTTGCCGGGATTACTTTGGTACCTTCCTACCAAACTTACGGCAAGGTTTACATCAGGTCTGGTACACAGCATGGCATACATAATAGAACCTATGGCTGAGGCATAAGGGATGACGCTCATCTCTTTTATATCTTCTGCCATGGTCGGACATTGAGCTGAGCTCAATTTCATACCTTGTAACACAGGCAAGAACCCTTTCTTGGATTGATCCATATTGAACTTCTTCAATATCTTATCAAGGTATGTGCTTTGTGAAAGACCTATGAGGCGTCTCGATCTATCTCTATAGATTTTGATGCCTAATATATAAGCAGCTTCTCCAAGGTCCTTCATTGAAAAACTTTTATTCAAGTAGGCCTTGATGTTGTCCAAGAGTTCTATATCATTTCCCATCAACAGTATGTCATCTACATATAATATGAGAAATGCTACAGAGCTCCCACTCACTTTCTTGTAAACGCAGGCTTCTCCATAAGTCTGTGTAAACCCAAACGCTTTGATCATCTCATCAAAGCGAATGTTCCAACTCCGAGATGCTTGCACCAGCCCATAAATCGAGCGTTGGAGCTTGCACACTTTGTCAGCATTCTTAGGATCGACAAAACCTTCTGGCTGCATCATATACAATTCTTCCTTAAGGAAACCATTAAGGAATGCCGTTTTGACGTCCATTTGCCATATTTCGTAATCATAGAATGCGGCAATTGCTAACATGATTCGGACGGACTTCAGCTTCGCTACCGGTGAGAAAGTCTCATCGTAGTCAACCCCTTGAACTTGTCGATAACCCTTAGCGACAAGCCGAGCTTTATAGATGGTCACATTACCATCCGCGTCTGTCTTCTTCTTAAAGATCCATTTATTTTCTATGGCTCGCCGCTCAACGGGCAAGTCAGTCAAAGTCCATACTTTGTTTTCATACATGGATCCTATCTCGGATTTCATGGCTTCCAGCCATTTGTCGGAATCCGGGCCCGCCATCGCTTCTTCATAGTTCGAAGGTTCACCGTTGTCTAACAACATGATTTCTAAGAAGGGTTGCCGTACCACTCTGGTGCGGAACGTGTCCTTGTGGACCTTCGAATTTCAGTAGGAGCTTGATCAGAAGTATCTTGATCATTATCATTAACTTCCTCTCTAGTCGGTGCTGGCACATCAGGAACATTTTCTTGAGTTGCGCCATTTTCCGGTTCAAGAGGCAATACTTCTTCAAGCTCTACTTTCCTCCCACTTACTTCTTTCGAGAGAAACTCTTTCTCCAGAAAGGACCCATTCTTGGCAACAAAGATCTTGCCTTCGGATCTGAGGTAGAAGGTGTACCCAATAGTTTCTTTTGGGTATCCTATGAAGACGCATTTTTCCGATTTGGGTTCGAACTTTTCAGGTTGAAGTTTCTTGACATAAGCATCGCATCCCCAAACTTTTAGAAACGACAACTTAGGTTTCTTCCCAAACCACAATTCATACGCTGTCGTCTCAACGGATTTCGACGGAGCCCTATTTAAAGTGAATGCGGCAGTCTCTAAAGCATAGCCCCAAAAGGAAAGCGGTAAATCGGTAAGAGACATCATAGATCGCACCATATCTAACAGAGTGCGATTACGACGTTCGGACACACCATTACGCTGAGGTGTTCCAGGCGGCGTGAGTTGTGAAACTATTCCACATTTTCTTAAGTGTGCCCCAAACTCGTGACTCAAGTATTCTCCTCCACGATCTGATCGTAGAAACTTGATTTTCCTGTCACGTTGATTTTCAACCTCACTCTGAAATTCCTTGAACTTTTCAAAGGTTTCAGACTTGTGTTTCATTAAGTAGATATACCCATACCTACTTAAATCATCAGTGAGGGTGAGAACATAACGATAGCCACCGCGAGCCTCAACACTCATCGGACCGCACACATCAGTATGTATGATTTCCAATAAGTCGGTTGCTCGCTCCATTGTTCCTGAGAACGGAGTCTTGGTCATTTTACCCATAAGGCATGGTTCGCACGTGTCAAATGATTCATAATCAAGAGACTCTAAAAGTCCATCAGCATGGAGCTTCTTCATGCGTTTGACACCTATGTGACCAAGGCGGCAGTGCCACAAGTATGTGGGACTATCATTATCAACCTTACTTCTTTTGGTACTCACATTATGAACATGTGTAGCATCACGTTCGAGATTCATAAAGAATAAACCATTCACCATAGGAGCATGACCATAAAACATATCTCTCATAAAAATGGAACAACCATTATTCTCAGATTTAAAAGAGTAGCCATCTCGAATTAAACGAGATCCCGATACAATGTTCATGCTCAAAGATGGCACTAAATAACAATTATTAAGGTTTAAAACTAATCCCGAAGGGAGATGCAGAGGTAGCGTGCCGACGGCGATCACATTGACCTTGGAACCATTCCCGACGCGCATCGTCACCTCGTCCTTTGCCAGTTTCCGCTTATTCTGCAGCCCCTGCTTTGAGTTACAAATGTGAGCAACTGCACCTGTATCAAATACCCAGGAGCCACTACGGGCACTAGTAAGGTACACATCAATTACATGTATATCACATATACCTTTGGTTTTGCCGGCCTTCTTATCCGCTAAGTACTTAGGGCAGTTCCGCTTCCAGTGACCGCTTCCCTTGCAATAAAAGCACTCAGTCTCGGGCTTGGGTCCATTCTTTGGCTTCTTCCCGGCAGCTTGCTTGCCGGGCGCGGCAACCTCCTTGCCGTCCTTCTTGAAGCTCTTTTTACCCTTGCCTTTCTTGAACTTAGTGGTTTTATTGATCATCAACACTTGATGTTCCTTCCTGACTTCTACCTCCGCTGATTTCAGCATAGCAAATACTTCAGGAATGGTCTTTTCCATCCCCTGCATATTGAAGTTCATCACAAAGCTCTTGTAGCTTGGTGGAAGCGACTGGAGGATTCTGTCAATGACCGCATCATCCGGGAGATTAACTCCCAGCTGAGTCAAGCGGTTATGCAACCCAGACATAGTGAGTATGTGCTCACTGACAGAACTGTTTTCCTCCATCTTATAGCTGAAGAATTTGTCGGAGACTTCATATCTCTCGACCCGGGCATGAGCTTGGAAAACCATTTTCAGCTCCTCGAACATCTCATATGCTCCATGTCTCTCAAAACGCTTTTGGAGCCCCGGCTCTAGGCTGTAAAGCATGCCGCACTGAACGAGGGAGTAGTCATCGAAACGTGCCTGTCAAGCGTTCATAACGTCTTGTTCCGCAGGGAGAACGGGTGCGTCACCAAGCGGTGCTTGTAGGACATAATCTTTCTTGGCAGCTATGAGGATGATCCTCAGGTTCCGGACCCAGTCCGTATAGTTGCTGCCATCGTCTTTCAGCTTAGTTTTCTCTAGTAACGCGTTGAAGTTGAGGACTACGTTGGCCATTTGATCTACAAGACATATTGCAAAGATTTTAGACTAAGTTCATGATAATTAAGTTCAACTAATCAAATTATTAGTGAACTCCCACTTAGATTAGACATCCCTCTAGTCATCTAAGTATTACATGATCCGAGTTAACTAGACCGTGTCCGATCATCACGTGAGACGGACTAGTCAACATCGGTGAACATCTTCATGTTGATCGTATCTTCTATACGACTCATGCTCGACCTTTCGGTCTTCTGTGTTCCGAGGCCATGTCTGTACATGCTAGGCTCGTCAAGTCAACCTAAGTGTTTGCATGTGTAAATCTGTCTTACACCCGTTGTATGTGAACGTCTGAATAAAACACCCGATCATCACGTGGTGTTTTGAAACAGCGAACTGTCGCAACGGTGCACAGTTAGGGGGAACACTTCTTGAATTTATTGTGAGGGATCATCTTATTTACTACCGTCGTTCTAAGTAAACAAGATGCAAAACATGATAAACATCACATGCAATCAAATAATAAACGTGACATGATATGGCCATTATCACATAGCTCCTTTGATCTCCATCTTGGGGCTCCATGATCATCTTGTCACCGGCTTGACACCATGATCTCCATCATCATGATCTCCATCATCGTGTCTCCATGAAGTTGCTCGCCAACTATTTCTTCTACTACTATGGCTAACGCGTTTAGCAATAAAGTAAAGTAATTTACATGGCGTTTTTTATGACACGCAGGTCATATAAAAGAATAAAGACAACTCCTATGGCTCCTGCCGGTTGTCATACTCATCGACATGCAAGTCGTGAAACCTATTACAATAGCATGAACATCTCATACATCACATATAAATCATTCATCATTCATCACAACTTTGGCCATATCATATCACAAACCACTTGCTGCAAAAACAAGTTAGACGTCCTCTAATTGTTGTTGCAAGTTTTACGTGGCTGAATTAGGGTTCTAGCAAGAACGTTTTCTTACCTACGTTAAAGCCACAACGTGATTTGTCAACTTCTATTTACCCTTCATAAGGACCCTGTTCATCGATTCCGCTCCAACTAAAGTAGGAGAGACAGACACCCGCCAGCCACCTTATGCAACTAGTGCATGTTAGTCGGTGGAACCGGTCTCACGTAAGCGTACGTGTAAGGTTGGTCCGGGCCGCTTCATCCCACAATACCTCTGAAGCAAGAAAGGACTAGTAACGGCAAGAAGGTTGACAAATCGATGCCCACAACAAATTGTGTTCTACTCGCGCAAGAAGAACTACGCATAAACCTGGCTCATGATGCCACTGTTGGGGAACGTTGCAGAAAACAAAAATTTTCCTACTCGTTTCACCAAGATCATCTAGGAGTTCATCTAGCAACGAGTGATTGGATGCATCTACATACCTTTGTAGATTGCGCATGGAAGCGTTCAAAAGAACGGTGATGATGTAGTCGTACTCGACGTGATTCAAATCACCGATGACCAGCGCCGAACGGACGGCATCTCCGCGTTCAACACACGTACGGAACAGCCACGTCTCCTCCTTCTTGATCCAGCAAGGGAGGGAGGAGAGGTTGAGGGAGATGGCACCAGCAGCAGCACGACGGCGTGGTGTTGATGGAGCTGCAGTACTCCGGCAGAGCTTCGCTAAGCACTATGGAGGTGGAGGAGGTGTTGGGGAGGGAGAAGGAGGCAACCAAAGGCCAGGGCGTTCAGGTATGAAGTCCCTCTTCTCCCCCACTATATATAGGGGTGCCAAGGGGGGGTGGCCGGCCCTAGGAGATCCAATCTCCTAGGGGGTGCGGCGGCCAAGGGGGGTTTCCCTCCCCCCCAAGGCACCTAGGAGGTGCCTTACCCTCCTAGGACTCTTGCCCCCTTAAACCCTAGGCGCATGGGCCTATGTGGGGCTGGTGCCCTTGGCCCATTAGGCCAAGGCGCACCCCCTTACAGCCCATGTGGCCCCCCGGGACAGGTGGACCCACCCGGTGGACCCCCGGGACCCTTCCGGTGGTCCCGGTACAATACCGATAACCCCGAAACTTGTCCCGATGCCCGAAACAGGACTTCCCATATATAAATCTTTACCTCCGGACCATTCCGGAACTCCTCGTGACGTCCGGGATCTCATCCGGGACTCCGAACAACATTCGGGTTACTGCATATACATATCCCTACAACCCTAGCGTAACCGAACCTTAAGTGTGTAGACCCTACGGGTTCGGGAGACAAGCAGACATGACCGAGACGACTCTCCGGTCAATAACCAACAGCGGGATCTGGATACCCATGTTGGCTCCCACATGCTCCACGATGATCTCATCGGATGAACCACGATGTCGAGGATTCTATCAATCCCGTACGCTATTCCCTTTGTCTATCGATATGTTACTTGCCCGAGATTCGATCGTCGGTATCCCAATACCTCGTTCAATCTCGTTACCGGCAAGTCACTTTACTCGTACTGTAATGCATGATCCCGTGACCAGACACTTGGTCACTCTGAGCTCATTATGATGATGCATTACCGAGTGGGCCCAGTGATACCTCTCCGTCATACGGAGTGACAAATCCCAGTCTTGATCCATGTCACCCAACAGACACTTTCGGAGATACCCGTAGTCTACCTTTATAGTCACCCAGTTACGTTGTGACGTTTGGCATACCCAAAGCACTCCTACGGTATCCGGGAGTTACACGATCTCATGGTCTAAGGAAAAGATACTTGACATTGGAAAACTCTAGCAAACGAACTATACGATCTTGTGCTATGTTTAGGATTGGGTCTTGTCCATCACATCCTTCTCCTAATGATGTGATCTCGTTATCAATGACATCCAGTGTCCATAGTCAGGAAACCATGACTATCTGTTGATCAACGAGCTAGTCAACTAGAGGCTCACTAGGGACACGTTGGTGTCTGTTATTCACACATGTATTACGATTTCCGGATAACACAATTATAGCATGAATAAAGACAATTATCATGAACAAGGAAATATAATAATAATGCTTTTATTATTGCCTCTAGGGCATATTTCCAACAGTCAGCTCGTTGAGTACCCGCGAGTGATTCATGGATTGGGGGCTGAAAGGACATTTGTCCCGTCGGCCCTCTGTGTGGATCTTTGTGGCGGAGCGACAAGGGAGGTTGAGACCACCTAGGCGAGAGGTGGGCCTGGCCTTGAACGGCGTTCGCGGTTACTTCATAATAACACGCTTAACGAGATCTTGGTATTTGATCTGAGTCTGGCCACTGGCCTATATGCACTAACCAACTATGCGGGAACAGTTATGGGCACTCGGCGTCGTGGTATCAGTCGAAGCCTTCCTGACGTCAGCGACTGAGCGTCGCGCGCCGGATTGGACCGTAAGCCTGCTGTTGTATTAAGGGGGCTAGGTCTGCTTCCGGCCGCCCACGCAACGTGCAAGTGTGCAATGGGCGATGGGCCCAGACCCCTACGTGCATAGGATTTAGATCGGCGTGCTGACCTCTCTATTGTGCCTAGGTGGGGCTGCGACGTGTTGATCTTCCGTGGCCGGGCATGACCCAGGAAAGTGTGTCCGGCCAAATGGGATCGAGCATGTTGGGTTATGTGGTGCACCCCTACAGGGAATTTTATCTATTCGAATAGCCGTGTCCCTCGGTAAAAGGATGACCCGGAGTTGTACCTTGACCTTATGACAACTAGAACCGGATACTTAATATAACACACCCAGACAAGTTCCAGAGACAACCCGGTGATCGCTTTTCCACAGGGCGATGAGGGGAAGATCGCCAGGTAGGATTATGCTATGCGATGCTACTTGGAGGACTTCAATCTACTGTCTTCTACATGCTGCAAGACGGAGTCTGCCAGAAGTGTAGTCTTCGATAGGACTAGCTATCCCCCTCTTATTCTGGCATTCTGTGGTTCAGTCCACTGATATTGCCTCCTTACACATATACCCATGCATATTTAGTGTAGCTCCTTGCTTGTGAGTACTTTGGATGAGTACTCACGGTTGCTTTGCTCCCTCTTTCCCCCCTTTTCCCTCTTCTTCCCGGATGTCGCAACCAGACGTTGGAGCCCAGGAGCCAGACGCCACTGTCGACGATGACTCCTACTACACTGGAGGTGCCTACTACTACATGCAGGCCGCTGACGACGACCAGGAGTAGTTAGGTGGATCCCAGGCAGGAGGCCCGCGCCTCTTTCGATCTGTATCCCAGTTTGTGCTAGCCATCTTATGGCAACTTGATTAACTTATGTCTGTACTTAGATATTGTTGCTTCCGCTAACTCGTTGATGTCGAGCACTTGTATTCGAGCCCTCGAGGCCCCTGGCTTGTAATATGATGCTTGTATGACTTATTTTACTTTTAAAGTTGTGTTGTGATATCTTCCCATGAGTCACTGATCTTGATCGTACACGTCTGCGTGCATGATTAGTGTATGATTGAATCGGGGGCGTCACAAGTTGGTATCAGAGCCGACTGCCTGTAGGTAGCCCCCTTTCCAACTCCTTGGCCGAAGTCGAGTCTAGTCACTACAAAAACTTTTACTAACATGGTTGTGTGGCTTATGGGCCCACATTGCCATTAGGTGGTATGAGGATCTTTTATTCCTCATCTTTATTCTGAGTCTCTGATCTCTCTTCTATTCGGGTTTGAAATGAATTTACTAACACTGACTCTAGGTTCTTGTAACTACTTCCTCCTGGAGAGCTCCTTATTCAGATGATCGCCTGTTGCACTAGAAGATTTCAAACATACTCTCCGATATAATCTCGAGACTTTGTGCCTGTTGCTTTTGCAATTCTCTACCACCAAAATATCCCTATGGGTAAATACATACACCTACCATTCTTACCTTTAATCCTAGTTGATCCTGTTATTACAAGATACCCCGAAATTCTCTCTATTGCTTCGAGAAAACTTTGTGCCTACTGCCTTGCAGTTCTAAGCCACCTGATTACCCCTACGGATATTTTCTTGCACCTATCGAGTATCCACTCATCCCCACTTGATTCATGTGTTTCACCAAAGTCATCGGAATACCTATCAATCTTCCAAAAATCCTCAACAACCTATTGCTTTTGAAGCTTGCTTGCATTATGAATAATCCCATAAGTCTAGTAATCTTATTGACATCCTTTGCCATTATCATTCTGAGTCCGCTGATTCAATATGTTGCGAATGCTCGCAATCCTCAATCGGGTCCTAGAATTCATCCTTTTGGCTCAGACGTCATTTTAAAGATGAGCTGGATATCGACCAATCAAATCGACATCGATTGTACCCCTAAGCCTACTCAACATATCCACCCTTAATCAGAGTGTTTGCTTCTGATCCCTTGAATTGGAAATCATAGTTCCTTTGCATTTGAGCTTTGAATTAGTCAGTTGTTTCTATGATCCAATGCCTTTGCATTGTTTCTTCCTCTTATTGTGTGTCGATGCTCACATCAGCTCCATTATGGACCATCTGATCCTTTGTTGAATTATCATCCACGGTGTCCTTTGTATACAAAAACCTCGAGAAGTTCTTTCCCTCATACATAACTCCTTTGGTAAATTGTATCCTCTGCATTGACAACCATGCTCTACTTTCGAGCTTGGGCTAATTACTCCTAAAAAGTTTGTGTTATATGTTCCTAAGATGCCCTGATGGCTTGAACCTATGCCTTCCCTAATATGTGTAAGCTCATAAGTTTTGCGAGTTATACTCTACTGCTTTTCGTCAGATAAAATTCCAACACTACAACTTCTTTGAAAGCGAGAAGTGAATGAAAAGTTGTGCATTGAAGAAGTGGAAGTCGACCTTGAACTTTGTGTTCATGCCCATGGACACGATGTATATCTTATCATAGAAGCTACTCTTAAATTAATTATTCCCTTGGTATAAGTTCATCTTATATCTGGGATCTGGTCTTTTTGCAATCATGGTTCCGACCATATTGATATTCATTGCTTCCTTTTCTCGGACAAGTGGAAGTACTTGTCTTCTGCAGATCATTGCACCTATCCAACCTGTACTTTATCTACCATCAATTATTACACTCTAGTATCTTGAGAATACCATGGAACTGCATAACTTCTTATGGGTTCTTCATCAACTGTTATTTCTCACTGATTCCAATTTTCTTGGGTTCTGGGTTGTGGTCAACTAAGAACACCGATAAGTGAATCGATTCCGCACTCTGATTCAATAACGTTAAGTAATTTTCATTGCTTACAAGTTGAAAAATCCTTCAAGTCATTCCTAGCCTGATCGGCTATATCCTTATCGTGCTAAATTTTAATTGTGCTACTTGGTCCTTTTTCCCAGAGCACAATTCCGACGATGGGCGAAGCTACGTCGGTTTTCCTCATCTTATCATTTCACCTCGAACAACAAGCTTGGTCTCGAGCTTGTATCATATCCGTGGTTCCAATAGCCCTTCGCTTCATCATTCCTTTTGCGGGATGTCATCGCTGATCAATTGCTTCTTCGTGGATCTTCTCGAAAACAAATTGTCGTGATCATCATCAACATTTGACTCCTTCCAAGATATCAATGGAATTCTTGATGATAAGTGCCATCCTCATTCCTTGGTAATTTATCGACAACATCCTTACCTTCCTTTCATCACAAACTTGATCATGTTATGGAGCTCCTTGCTAACCAGCTTATGTTATGTTCTACCTTGGAGTATTACCATCTTTTATGTCAAGGATATTGTGAGAATTGCTCCACAACTTAAGAATTCTTGGTATAGTGATACTTATTACCATCACCATTCTTTTCTTGGTCCCCGTGTTGTTTCTAACCGGAATACCGACAATGGTCTATGATGTGTAAATTCAAAACTTCTAGCAACCCTATTACTTTGAAGTTCTTGGTCGATAGTTTCATTCTAAGTCTATTTCTTATTGAATCATTATTCGAACATTGATCGTGCTACCTAGTCCAGATTTTTGGGTGCACCTTTCTGTCATTGTTCATTTATGTATGTTTTCCTCGAGCCTACATCATTATATCATTTGACCTGACTAATGTTATCTCCTTGTTCACATAATTGTGGAAATCCATCTTTTGTGAAATCTCGATGAATTGACGTTGAGTCCATCAGCCACCTCCTCATCCTCTCCTTGGTTTAATGATGAACTCTTATTTCAAAACTTGCTTCTATAGTTCATTTCCCGAGAATCTACAATGTCACCTCGTCAATTTGTGTCGAACCTATTCTTCTTAGGCATCCTGAGTCTGAGGTATCCTGACACCAATTAGATCTGAATCTCGGTCAGATATGATGGTTGGAACATATTTCCAAGAGTTATAACATTGGTCTTATATGACCCAGTAAGCTGATGTCATGCCTAGCACACCTGGCCGGAGGACCTATTGATATAGCTTCCTTTTATCAAGGTTAGCCATTCTTTCATGAGGAAATTGTAAGACTTATTCTATAAGTTGTTTCTGATGGATCCTTTGTGAATCTGAAGTCCGACCTTTACCTCCTGACCATGTCTATGCTATCCCGAAGCATGACTGTGGTTACTCAAACATCTAAGGGAAAATTGTAAGCGCAATGCTAAATGTCTCTTGGTCTATTATTCAAACACCATTGTACGGGTAAACATCTTGGATTTCTTTGCCCCTCTAAATGTTGGTGTACTTGATGTCCTCCCATGTATATCATGCTCAGCCTTGTTTTAAAGGATATACTCCAAATACCTGTGTTTACACACATTATCCTTTTGATTGGTATGATTAATCTATTAATCACATTTTCCTTTCCATTCTTTTGTTTAACCTTTCCTGAATCTTTCTTAACTGAGCAGAGATAATTCCCTGCTTAAGTAGATAAACACCTTATTGTACCACCCCGTCTGTAAGACCATGTTACTATTGTTGATGACATTCCGGTAACCACCGATGGGTGAAAACTTTGCCAATTGGTTTGCCTCATTCAACAAGCAGGAAAATTGCTCTCTTCGTTCCCCGTTCTTGGTACCGACATTGTTGCCGGCATAGCTGACAAGCTATTCACTGACATGCCTCCCTGTCGCGGTTGTGCAAGATTTCACCACCCTTCCTAATTTCAACCCACATGGTGGGCCCATAACCCATAGGTCCACTGGATCGAAACCTGACTCTTCTTTACAACCCAGATTCTAATGTATCCTTTGCACCTGGCTTCATATGTGATTCACGAGCTAAATGCTATAGCATTAATCATCCTGGAATCAAATACCATGTTATTCTCGTTATTCAAACCCCCATTCCAGCTTCTGTCTAGTCAGCGAATGATTGCCTACCCATTTGAAACTTGGTACCATCATATATTGCACTTAACGAATTCACTGAAATACAACTCGTGGGGTACCTTGTGTATTTCCCATTGAGTTCACTGTCTGATGCCAAGCTTTGTGGACATGTGTTCTTCCGGAATTTTTCCCCTTGGTCGCATTCATAGGACGATGGAGATTGCTGGAAATATGCCCTAGAGGCAATAATAAATTAGTTATTATTATTATATTTCCTTGTTCATGATAATCATTTATTATCCATGCTATAATTGTATTGATAGGAAACTCAGATACATGTGTGGGTACATAGACAACACCATGTCCCTAGTAAGCCTCTAATTGACTAGCTTGTTGATCAATAGATGGTTACGGTTTCCTGACCATGGACATTAGATGTCGTTGATAACGGGATCACATCATTAGGAGAATGATGTGATGGACAAGACCCAATCCTAAGCCTAGCACAAAGATCGTGTGGTTCGTATGCTAAAGCTTTTCTAATGTCAAGTATCATTTCCTTAGACCATGAGATTGTGCAACTCCCGGATACTGTAGGAATGCTTTGGGTGTACCAAACATCACAACATAACTGGGTGGCTATAAAGGTGCACTACAGGTATCTCCGAAAGTGTCTGTTGGGTTGGCACGAATCGAGACTGGGATTTGTCACTCCATGTAACAGAGAGGTATCTCTGGGCCCACTCGGTAGGACATCATCATAATGTGCACAATGTGACCAAGCGGTTGATCACGGGATGATGTGTTACGGAACGAGTAAAGAGACTTGCTGGTAACGAGACTGAACAAGGTATCGGGATACCGACGATCGAATCTCGGGCAAGTACAATACCGCTAGAAAAAGGGAATTGAATACGGGATTGATTGAGTCCTTGACATCGTGGTTCATCCGATGAGATCATCGTGGAACATGTGGGAGCCAACATGGGTATCCAGATCCCGCTGTTGGTTATTGACCGGAGAACGTCTTGGTCATGTCTGCATGGTTCCCAAACCCGTAGGGTCTACACACTTAAGGTTCGATGATGCTAGGGTTATAGGGAATAGATATACGTGGTTACCAAATGTTGTTCGGGGTCCCGGATGAGATCCCGGACATCACGAGGAGTTCCGGAATGGTTCGGAGGTAAAGATTTATATATGGGAAGTCCTGTTTTGGTCACTGGAAAAGTTTCAGGTGTTATCGGTAATGTACCAGGACCACCGGGAGGGTCCCGGTGGTCCACCAAGTGGGGCCACCGGCCCAGAGGGCTGCATGGGCCAAGTGTGGGAGGGGACCAGCCCCAGGTGGGCTGGTGCGCCCCCCACAAGGGCCCAAGGTGCCTAGGGTTTGGGGAGGGGGCGGCTCACCTTGCTTGGGGGGCAAGTTTCCCCCTCTCCCCCCCCCCCTTGGCCGCCACCCTAGATGGGTTTTGGGGCTGTCGCACCCCTAGGGGTGGGAACCCTGGAGGGGGTGCAGCCCCCTCCCTCTCCCCTATATATACTTGAGGTTTTGGGCCTGCCAAACACAAGAGTTTCCACCTCTCCGTGGTGCAGCCCTACCTCTCTTTCTCCTTGTCTCTCGCGGTGCTTGGCGAAGCCCTGCTGGATTACCACGCTCCTCCATCACCACCATGCCGTTGTGCTGCTGCTGGATGGAGTCTTCCTCAACCTCTCCCTCTCTCCTTGCTGGAGCAAGGCATGGGACACGTCACCGGGCTGCACGTGTGTTGAACGCGGAGGTGTCGTCCGTTCGGCACTAGGATCTCCGATGATTTGGATCACGACGAGTACGACTCCTTCAACCCCCTTCTCTTGAACGCTTCCGCTTAGCGATCTACAAGGGTATGTAGATGCATTCCCCCCTCTCTCGTTGCTAGTCTCTCCATAGATAGATCTTGGTGACTCATAGGAAAATTTTGAATTTCTGCTACGTTCCCCAACAGTGGCATCATGAGCTAGGTCTATTGCATAGATTCTTTGCACGAGTAGAAACAAAGTAGTTGTGGGCGTTGATTTTGTTCAATATGCTTACCGTTACTAGTCCAATCTTGTTTCGACGGTATTGTGGGATGAAGCGGCCCAGACCGACCTTACACGTACACTTACGTGAGACAGGTTCCACCGACTGACATGCACTTGTTGCATAAGGTGGCTAGCGGGTGCCAGTCTCTCCCACTTTAGTCGGATAGGATTCGATGAAAAGAGTCCTTATGAAGGGTAAATAGCAATTGGCATATCACATTGTGGTTTTTGTGTAGGTAAGAAACGTTCTTGCTAGAAACCCATAGCAGCCACGTAAAACATGCAAACAACAATTAGAGGATGTCTAACTTGTTTTTGCAGGGTATGATATGTGATGTGATATGGACAAAAAGAATGTGATGAATGATATGTGATGTATGAGATTAATCATGTTCTTGTAATAGGAATCACGACTTGCATGTCGATGAGTATGACAACCGGCAGGAGCCATAGGAGTTGTCTTAATTTATTGTATGACCTGCGTGTCATTGAACAACGCCATGTAAATACTTTACTTTATTGCTAAACCGTTAGCCCTAGTAGTAGAAGTAATAGATGGTGAGACAACTTCATGGAGACACGATGATGGAGATCATGATGATGGAGATCATGATGATGGAGATCATGGTATCATGCCGGTGACAATGATGATCATGGAGCCCCGAAGATGGAGATCAAAAGGAGAAAAATGATATTGGCCATATCATGTCACTTTTTTATTGCATGTGATGTTTATCATGTTTATGCATCTTATTTGCTTAGAACGACGGTAGTAAATAAGATGATCCCTCATTAAAATTTCAAGAAAGTGTTCCCCCTAACTGTGCACCGTTGCGAAAGTTTGTCGTTTCAAAGCACCACGTGATGATCGGGTGTGATAGATTCTAACGTTCACATACAACGGGTGTAAGCCAGATTTACACACGCGAAACACTTAGGTTGACTTGACGAGCCTAGCATGTACATACATGGCCTCGGAACACAAGAGACCAAAAGATCGAGCATGAGTCGTATGGTAGATACGATCAACATGAAGATGTTCACCGATGATGACTAGTCCATCTCACGTGATGATCGGACACGTCCTAGTTGACTCGGATCATGTTATCACTTGGATGACTGGAGGGATGTCTATCTGAGTGGGAGTTCATTAGATGAACTTAATTATCCTGAACATAGTCAAAAACCCTTTGCAAATTATGTCATAGCCCGCGCTTTAGTTATACTGTTTTAGATATGTTCCTAGAGAAAATATAGTTGAAAGGTGACAGTAGCAATTATTCGGACAGTAGAAGGCTTATGTCCTTAATGCACCGCTCAGTGTGCTGGATCTTGAACGTGGTCTGTGGATGTTGCGAACATCTGACATGCACGTTTTGATGACTACATGATAGTTCGGTAATGTTAAATGGTTTAGAATTGAGGCACCGAAGACATATTTGAAATGTCGCAGAACATATGAGATGTTCCAAGAGATGAAATTGGGATTTCAGGCTCGTGCCCACGTCAAGAGGTATGAGACCTCCGACGATTTTTTTTAGCCTACAAACTAAGGGAGAAGATCTCAATCGTTGAGCTTGTACTCAGATTGTCCGGGTACAACAATCACTTGATTCGAGTGGGAGTTAATCTTCCAAATGAGATAGTGATGTTTTTCCAAAGACATTGCCACCAAGCTACTAGAGCTTTGTGATGAACTATAACATAACAGGGATAGATATGATGATCCTTGAGCTATTCGCAATGTTCGACACCGCGAATGTAGAAATCAAGAAGGAGCATCAATTGTTGATGGTTAGTGAAACCACTAGTTTCAAGAAGGGCAAGGGCAAGAAGGGGTACTTCATGAAACGGCAAATCAGTTGCTGCTCCAGTGAAGAAACCCAGGGTTGAACCCAAACCCGAGACTAAGTGCTTCTGTAATGAGGGAACAGACACTGAAGCAGAATTACCCTAGATACTTGGTAGATGAGAAGGCTGGCAAGGTCGATAGAAGTATATAGGATATACATTATGTTAATGTGTACTTTAAAAGTACTCCTAGTAGCACCAGGGTATTAGATATGCTAAGTGTTAGTAACTCGAGATAAAAGCTACAGAATAAAGGGAGACTAGCTAAAGGTGAGCTGACGATATGTGTTGGAAGTGTTTCCTAGGTTGATGTGATCAAGCATCGCATGCTCCCTCTACCATCGAGATTGGTGTTAAACCTAAATAATTGTTATTTGGTGTTTGCGTTGAGCATAGACATGATTGGATTATGTCTGTCGCAATACGGTTATTCATTTAAGGAGAATAATGGTTACTCTGTTTATTTGAATAATACCTTCAATGGTCTTGCACGGTTTATTGAATCTCAATCGTAGTGATACACATGTTCATGCCAAAAGATATAAGATAGTACCACCTACTTGTGGCACTGCCATGTAAGTCATATTGGTATGAAACGCATGAAGAAGTTCCATGTTGTTGGATCTTTGGACTCACTCGTTTTTGAAAAGTTTGAGACATGCAAACCATGTCTATTGGTGTATACGCATGAAGAAACTCCATGCAAATGGATCGTTTGGACTCACTTGATTTTGAATCACTTGAGATATGCAAATCACACCACATGGGCAAGATGAGTGAAAGCCTCGTTTTCGGTAAAATGGAACAAGAAAGCAACTTGATGGAAGTAATACATTTTGATGTGTGCAGTCCAATGAGTGCTGAGGCACGCAGTGGATATTGTTATGTTCTTACTTCACGGATGATTTGAGTAGATACTGAGTATATTTACTTGATGAAACACAAGTCTGAATTATTGAATAGTTCAAGTAACTTCAGAGTGAAGATTGAAGGTCATCGTAACAAGAGGATAAAATGTCTATGATATGATCATAGAGATGAGTATCTGAGTGACGAGCTTTGGCACGCATTTAAGACATTATGGAAATTGTTTCACAATTAATACCGCCTGGAACACCATAGAGTGATGTTGTGTCCAAACATCATAGTTGCACCCTATTGGATATGGTGCGTACCATGATATCTCTTATCGAATTACCACTATCGTTCATGGGTTAGGCATTAGAGACAACCGCACTCACATTAATAGGGCACCACGTAATTCCGTTGAGATGACACCATTTGAACTATGGTTTGGAGAAACCTAAGTTGATGTTTCTTAAAAGTTTGGGGCTGCGACACTTATGTGAAAAAGTTTCAGGTTGATAAGCTCGAACCCAAAGCGGATAAAATGCATCTTCATAGGACACCCAAAACAGTTGGGTATACCTCCTAATTCAGATCCGAAAGCAATAGAGATTGTCTCTTGAATCGGGTCCTTTCTCGAGGAATGTTTGTCTCGAAAATTGAGTGGGCGGATGGTGGAGACCTGATAAGGTTATTGAACCATCACTTCAACCAGTGTGTAGCAGGGCACAGGAAGTTGTTCCTGTGGCGCCTACACCAATTGAAGTAGAAGCTAATGATAGTGATCATGAAGTTTTGGATCAAGTCACTACCGTACCTCGTAGGGTGACAAGGATGCGTACTACTTCAGAGTGGTACAGTAATCCTGTCTTGAAGGTCATGTTGCTAGACAACAATGAACCTACGAGCTATGGAGAAGCGAAGGTGGGCCCATATTCCGACAAATGGTTAGAAACCATGAAATCCGAGATAGGATCCATGTATCAGAACAAAGCATGGACTTTGGTGGACTTGCCTGATGATCGGCAAGCCATTGAGATAAATGGATCTTTAAGAAGAAGACGGACGTGGACGGTAATGTCACCGTCTATGAAGCTCGACTTGTGGCGAAGAGTTTTTTACAAGTTCAAGGATTGACTACGATGAGATTTTCTCATCCATAGCGATGCTTAAGTCCGTCGGAATCATGTTAGCATAAGCTGCATTTATGAAGTCTGGCAGATGGATGTCAAAACGAGTTTCCTTACCAGTCTTCGTAAGGAAAGGTTGTATGTGATACAATCAGAAAGGTTTTGTCGATCCTAAGGATGCTAAAAGGTATGCTGGCTCTAGGGATCCTTCCATGGACTTGAGTAAGCATCTCGGAGTTGGAATATACACTTTGATAAGATGATCAAAGATTTTGGGTTTACACAAAGTTTATGAGAAATTTGTATTTCCAAGGAGTGAGTGGGAGCACTATAGAATTTCTGATAAGTATATGTTGTTGACATATTGTTGATCAGAAATGATGTAGAATTTCTGGAAAGCATATAGGGTTGTTTGAAAGGTGTTTTTCAATAGAAAACCTGGGTTAAGCTGCTTGAACATTGAACATCAAGATCTATGAGGATAGATCAAAAAATGCTAAATGGTACTTTCAAATGAGCACATACCTTGACATGATCTTGAAGGTGTTCAAGATGGATCAGTCAAAGAAGCAGTTCTTGCCTGAGTTGTAAGGTATGAAGTTAAGAGTTAAAGCTCGACCACGGCAGAAGAGAGAGAAAGGACGAAGGTCATCCCCTATGCTTCAGACATAGGCTCTATAGTATGCTATGCTGTGTACCGCACCGGAAGTGTGCCTTGCCGTGAGTCAGTCAAGCGGTACAAGAATGATCCAGGAATGGATCATAGGACAACGGTCAAAATTGTCCTTGGAGCAAATAAGGACATGTTTCTCGATTATGGAGGTGATAAAGAGTTTGGCGTAAAGGGTTACATCAATGCAAGCTTTAACACCTATCCGAGTGACTCTGAGTAGCAAACCGGATACGTATAGTGGAGCAACCATTTCGAATAGCTCCAAGTGGAGCGTGGAAGCAGCATTTACAATATGACATAAAGAATTGCGAAATACATACGGATCTGAATGTTGCAGACCCGTTGACTAAAACCTCTCTCACAAACAAAACATGATCAAACCCCAGAACTCATTGAGTCTTAATCACATGGTGATGTGAACTAGTTTAGCGACACTAGTAAACTCTTTTGATGTTGGTCACATGGCGATGTGACCTGTCAATGTTAATCACATGGCGATGTGAACTAGATTATTGACTCTAGTACAAGTGGGAGACTGTTGGAAATATGCCCTAGAGGCAATAATAAATTAGTTATTATTATTATATTTCCTTGTTCATGATAATCGTTTATTATCCATGCTATAATTGTATTGATAGGAAACTCAGATACATGTGTGGGTACATAGACAACACCATGTCCCTAGTAAGCCTCTAGTTGACTATCTCGTTGATCAATAGATGGTTACGGTTTCCTGACCATGGACATTGGATGTCGTTGATAAAGGGATCACATCATTAGGAGAATAATGTGATGGACAAGACCCAATCCTAAGCCTAGCACAAAGATCGTGTAGTTCGTATGCTAAAGCTTTTCTAATGTCAAGTATCATTTCCTTAGACCATGAGATTGTGCAACTCCGGATACCGTAGGAATGCTTTGGGTGTACCAAACGTCACAACATAACTGGGTGGCTATAAAGGTGCACTACAGGTATCTCCGAAAGTGTCTGTTGGGTAGGCACGAATCGAGACTGGGATTTGTCACTCTGTGTAACGGAGAGGTATCTCTAGGCCCACTCGGTAGGACATCATCATAATGTGCACAATGTGACCAAGGGGTTGATCGCGAGATGATGTGTTACGGAACGAGTAAAGAGACTTGCCGGTAACGAGATTGAACAAGGTATCGGGATACCGACGATCGAATCTCGGGCAAGTACAATACCGCTAGACAAAGGGAATTGAATACAGGATTGATTGAGTCCTTGACATCGTGGTTCATCCGATGAGATCATCGTGGAACATGTGGGAGCCAACATGGGTATCCAGATCCCGCTGTTGGTTATTGACCGGAGAACGTCTCGGTCATGTCTGCATGGTTCCCGAACCCGTAGGGTCTACACACTTAAGGTCCGATGACGCTAGGTGAGGGAGTCCTGGATTAGGGGGTGTCCGGATGGCCAGACTAAGACCTTTGGCCGGACTCCTGGACTATGAAGATACAAGATTGAAGACTCTGTCCCGTGTCTGGATGGGACTTTCCTTGGCGTGGAAGGCAAGCTTGGCGATACGATATGAAGATCTCCTCCCATTGTAACCGACTCTATGTAACCCTAGCCCTCTCTGGTGTCTATATAAACCAGAGAGTTTTAGTCCGTAGGACGAACAACAATCATACCATAGGCTAGATTCTAGGGTTTAGCCACTCCGATCTCGTGGTAGATCTACTCTTGTACTACCCATATCATCAATATTAATCAAGCAGGGGTAGGGTTTTACCTCCATCGAGAGGGCCCAAACCTGGGTAAAAACATCGTGTCCCTTGTCTCCTGTTACCATCCGCCTAGACGCACAGTTCGGGACCCCCTACCCGAGATCCGCCGGTTTTGACACCGACATTGGTGCTCTCGTTGAGAGTTCCGCTGTGTCGTCACCATCAGGAAGGATGTCGCATCCCGTCTTTAAAGACAGCGTCGTTGCTAAAGGAGTTTTGGCTGTCGGCCAAACTCTCCGGCTAGGCAGGTTTTTGATGACCACCAGTCCGGCCGCCGCGCCAACGATGACCACTCGGGCCATCGAAAGCAATCTTCACATCAGCTCGGAGATCGCTGAGCAGTTAGATCCGATGGAGCTCTTCTCCCTGAACGAACTCTTGGATCGCATCGCGGCCCTGGGAGTCGCTGCTGATTACGACCAGATTGGGCTTAAACCTGATCAGAGAGAGATCGACTCTCCCCAGATCACCCACCATGTTGAAGTGGTGGAAGAACAATGCGATGAGTCTTCACCCGCCCTAAGGACCAGATGTGTCCGAATTCCCGATCCCTCCAGGCTGGAAACCCGCGGAGGGGAGGATGTCGCCCGAACCCTGAACCTAAAGTTAGGTTGTAGGCCCGATTCATCGAATAATACCCGAGAAAGCAAGCTTCCGAATTCGGAAACCGCTCGGCCCCTGAATCTTACATCGGGCAGGGTTACGGATTTATTTCCCCCCGCCCACCCAACTATACGAGATTTATCCCTAATACGGCAAGAGTTCGGAGAAACAGTAGACCACTACTGGGCCAGATTCCTCCTGGTTATGAACAGCATAAAGGACTGCCGCAAGAAAGAAGCAATTTCACTCTTCCTTAACAACTGCACGGACATCGGAACCCTCAATGCCATAAGTCGCCGCGAAATGACACGATTCGCCGACTTGACATCCATAGTATGAAAGTATTGCGCGATTGAAAGCGTTCGGAAAACCGAAGATAAATTCTGGGACAATCCGGCCCCGAATATAACACGAGTCCAAAACAAAAGGGCGCATTATCGCCAGGCATCTGAGCCAAACTTCAAAAAACAAAACCCCTCTACAGGGTACGGGACCGTATTGGAAGGATGGCTCAATGGACCCTGTAGAATTCATAATTCAGGGAAAGCCACACCAACGCATAGCCTTAGAGCATGTTGGATACTACGGCAGGTAGCCAGAAGCGGCGAGCAGCTTTTAGCTCCAGCACCCGAAGAATACCTCCCCAGTACGGTGTCGACAGTCTTCGAGACATTCACATCAAACAATGCAAGGAAGCGAACGCTCCGCAACCTCGCCGAAGTTTACCAAGTAGCAATAATAAACCCATGGAGTGACACGGCTATCACCTTTAACGCCAGTGACGAACCTAAATTCCGGACAACCCGAGCACCAGCCGCATTGGTCCTCAGTCCGATAGTGGACGGCTTTCGACTTACAAAGGTACTCATGGACGGCGGCAGCGGACTCAACCTCATCTACGAGGAAACCCTGCGAAAAATGGAAATTGACTGGAGCCGCATTGAGCGAAGCAACACAACTTTTAGGGGAATAATCCCAAGTCGGTAAGCGTGTAGTTCAGGAAAAATCACACTGGATGTGGTGTTTGGCAGGCCAGACAATTACAGATCCAAGGAGGTCACGTTTCAAGTGGCCCAGTTCAGCAGCGGCTACCACGCTTTGCTAGGGCGAGAAGCATTTACAATTTTCCAAGCCATACCCCATTACGGGTACATGAAGCTCAAAATGCCCGGGCCGAACGGAATCATCACTCTCGCAAGTGATCCGGACATAGCACTCCGCGCTGAAAACAAGACAGCCGCACTAGCCCTGGAGGCATTATCTGAGGCCCTAGCGGCCGAGGAGTTAACGGCGTTGCGCTCCACGGTGGACAGGGACGACATGATACTAGACAAGAGATCCAAGTCCACCTCTTTTAAACCGGCGGACGAAATAGTCAAATTCCAAATCCATCCAACGGACCCTACAAAAACGGCCTCCATCGGGGCACATTTAAAACCCGATGTAGACGCTGCACTCAGAGAATTTCTGCGAGAAAATTGGGACATTTTTGCCTGGCACCCCTCGGATATGCCAGGAATCCCACGCAGGCTGGCCGAGCACAGCCTGAACATCATAAAAGGGTTTAAACCCGTCAAGCAGACCCTACGGCACTTTTCTGAACCTAAGAGACAAGCCATGGGAGAGGAGCTAGCAAAATTGCTGGAAGCCGGGTTCATCAGAGATATTAAACATCTGGACTGGCTAGCAAACCTGGTGATGGTACCAAAGAAGGACAAATCTTGGCGCCTATGTGTCGATTTCAAAGACCTAAACAAGGCCTGTCCAAAGGACCCTTTCCCACTCCCTCGAATCGATCAAATCATCGACGCCACTTCAGGACACGACTCATTGTGTTTCCTCGATGCGTACTCTGGCTACCATCAAATCAAGATGGCAGAGTCATGTTGGGGAACGTAGTAATTTCAAAAAAATTCCTACGCACACACAAGATCATGGTGATGATATAGCAACGAGAGGGGAGAGTGTTCGTCCACATACCCTCGGAGACCGTAAGCGGAAGCGTTAGCACAACGCGGTTGATGTAGTCGTACGTCTTCACGATCGGACCGATCCAAGCACCGAACGTACGGCACCTCCGAGTTCAGCACACGTTCAGCTCGATGACGATCCCCGGGCTCCGATCCAGCAAAGCTTCGGGGATGAGTTCCGTCAGCACGACGGCGTGGTGAAGATGATGATGTTCTACCGGCACAGGGCTTCGCCTAAGCTTCGCGACGGTATGACTGAGGTGGAATATGGTGGAGGGGGGCACCGCACACGACTAAGGAACGATCCGTAGATCAACTTGTGTGTCTAGGGTGCCCCCCCGCCCCCGTATATAAAGAAGCCAGGGGGGAGGAGGCGGCCGGCCAAGGAGGGCGCGCCAAGGGGGGAGTCATACTTCTACCGGGAGTAGGACTCCCTTCTTTCCTAGTTGGAATAGGAGAAGGGGGGGAAGAGGAGGAAGAGGGAAAGGAAAGGGGGGGCGCCGCCCCCCTTCCCTTGTCCTATTCGGACTAGGAGGGGGAGGGGCGCGCGGCCCCTTCCTGGCTCCTTCTCTCTTCTCCCTCGTGGCCCATGTAGGCCCATTAACCCCCCGGGGGGGTTCCGGTAACCTCCTGGTACTCCGGTAAAATGTCGATTTCACCTGGAACCATTCCAATGTCTAAACATAGGCTTCCAATATATCAATCTTTATGTCTCGACCATTCCGAGACTCCTCGTCATGTCCGTGATCACATCCGGGACTCCGAACAAACTTCGGTACATCAAAACTTGTAAACTCATAATAAAACTGTCATCGAAACGTTAAGCGTGCGGACCCTACGGGTTCGAGAACTATGTAGACATGACCTAAAACCATTCTCGGTCAATAACTAATAGCGGGACCTGGATGCCCATATTGGTTCCTACATATTCTACGAAGATCTTTATCGGTCAAACCGCATAACAACATACGTTGTTCCCTTTGTCATCGGTATGTTACTTGCCCGAGATTTGATCGTCGGTATCCAATACCTAGTTCAATCTCGTTACCGGCAAGTCTCTTTACTCGTTCTGTAATACGTCATCTCATAACTAACTTATTAGTTATAATGCTTGCAAGGCTTAAGTGATGAGTATTACCGAGAGGGCCAGAGATACCTCTCCGACAATCGGAGTGACAAAACCTAATCTCGAAATACGCCAACTCAACATGTACCTTCGGAGACACCTGTAGTACTCCTTTATAATCACCCAGTTACGTTGTGACGTTTGGTAGTACCCAAAGTGTTCTTCCGGTAAACGGGAGTTGCATATTTCTCATAGTTGCAGGAACATGTATAAGTCATGAAGAAAGCAATAGCAGAATACTAAACGATCAAGTGCTAAGCTAACGGGATGGGTCATGTCAATCACATCATTCTTCTAATGATGTGATCCCATTAATCAAATGACAACACATGTCTATGGTTAGGAAACATAACCATCTTTGATTAATGAGCTAGTCAAGTAGAGGCATACTAGTGACTATATGTTTGTCTATGTATTCACACATGTATCATGTTTCCGGTTAATACAATTCTAGCATGAATAATAAACATTTATCATGATATGAGGAAATAAATAATAACTTTATTATTGCCTCTAGGGCATATTTCCTTCAGTCTCCCACTTGCACTAGAGTCAATAATCTAGATTACATAGTAATGATTCTAACACCCATGGAGTCTTGGTGTTGATCATGTTTTGCTCGTGAGAGAGGCTTAGTCAACGGGTCTGCAACATTCAGATCCGTATGTATTTTGCAAATCTCTATGTCTCCCACTTGGACTTGGTCCCGAATGGAATTGAAGCGTCTCTTGATGTGCTTGGTCCTCTTGTGAAATCTGGATTCCTTTGCCAAAGCAATTGCACCAGTATTGTCACAGAAGATCTTCATTGGTCCCGATGCACTAGGTATGACACCTAGATCGGTAATGAACTCCTTCATCCAGACTCCTTCATTTGCTGCTTCAGAAGCAGCTATGTACTCTGCTTCACATGTAGATCAAGCCACGACGCTTTGTTTAGAACTGCACCAACTTACAGCTCCACCGTTTAATATAAACACGTATCCGGTTTGCGATTTAGAATCGTCCGGATCAGTGTCAAAGCTTGCATCGACGTAACCTTTTACGAGTAGCTCTTTGTCACCTCCATATACGAGAAACATATCCTTAGTCCTTTTCAGGTATTTCAGGATGTTCTTGACCGCTGTCCAGTGATCCACTCCTGGATTACTTTGGTACCTTCCTGCCAAGCTTATTGCTAAGCATATGTCAGGTCTGGTACACAGCATTGCATACATGATAGAGCCTATGGCTGAAGCATAGGGAACATATTTCATTTTCTCTCTATCTTCTGCTGTGGTCGGGCATTGAGTTTGACTCAACTTCACACCTTGTAGCACAGGCAAGAAACCTTTCTTTGCCTGATCCATTTTGAACTTTTTCAAAATTTTGTCAAGGTATGTGCTTTGTGAAAGTCCTATTAAGCGTCTTGATCTATCTCTATAGATCTTGATGCCTAATATGTAAGCAGCTTCACCGAGGTCTTTGATTGAAAAACTTTTATTCAAGTATCCCTTTATGCTATCCAGAAATTCTATATCATTTCCAATTAATAATATGTCATCTACATATAAAATCAGAAATGCTACAGAGCTCCCACTCACTTTCTTGTAAATACAGGCTTCTCCAAAAGTCTGTATAAAACCATATGCTTTGATCACACTATCAAAACGTTTATTCCAACTCCGAGATGCTTGCACCAGCCCATAAATAGATCGCTGGAGTTTGCACACTTTGTTAGCACCTTTTGGATCAACAAAACCTTCTGGTTGCATCATATACAACTCTTCTTCCAGAAATCCATTCAAGAATGCAGTTTTGACATCCATTTGCCAAATTTCATAATCGTGAAATGCAGCAATAGCTAACATGATTCGGACAGACTTAAGCATCGCTACGGGTGAGAAAGTCTCATCGTAGTCAACCCCTTGAACTTGTCAAAAACCTTTCGCAACAAGTCAAGCTTTATAGACAGTTATATTACCATCAGCGTCAGTCTTCTTCTTAAAAATCCATTTATTCTCAATGACTTGCCGATCATCGGGCAAGTCAACCAAAGTCCATACTTTGTTTTCGTACATGGATCCCATCTCAGATTTCATGGCCTCTAGCCATTTTGCGGAATCTAGGCTCATCATCGCTTCCTCATAGTTCGTAGGTTCATCATGGTCAAGTAACATGACTTCCAGAATAGGATTACCGTACCACTCTGGTGCAGATCTTATTCTGGTAGACCTGCGAGGTTCAGTAGAAACTTGATCTGAAGTTTCATGATCAATATCATTAGCTTCCTCACTAGTTGGTGTAGTTGTCACAGGAACTGGTTCTTGTGACGAACTACTTTCCAACAAGGGAGAAGATACAGTTATCTCATCAAGTTCTACTTTCCTCCCACTCACTTCTTTCGAGAGAAACTCCTTCTCTAGAAAGGATCCGAATTTAGCAACGAAAATCTTGCCCTCAAATCTGTGATAGAAGGTGTACCCAATAGTCTCCTTTGGGTATCCTATGAAGACACATTTCTCCGATTTGGGTTCGAGCTTATCCGGTTGAAGTTTCTTTACATAAGCATCGCAGCCCCAAACTTTAAGAAACGACAACTTTGGTTTCTTGCCAAACCATAGTTCATAAGGTGTCGTCTCAACGGATTTTGATGGTGCCCTATTTAACGTGAATGCGGCCGTCTCTAAAGCATAACCCCGAAAGGATAGCGGTAAATCTGTAAGAGACATCATAGATCGCACCATATCTAGTAAAGTACGATTACGACGTTCGGACACACCATTTCGTTGTGGTGTTCCGGGTGGCGTGAGTTGTGAAACTATTCCGTATTGTTTCAAGTGTAGACCAAACTCGTAACTCAAATATTCTCCTCCACGATCAGATCGTAGAAACTTTATTTTCTTGTTACGATGATTTTCCACTTCACTCTGAAATTCTTTGAACTTTTCAAATGTTTCAGACTTGTGTTTCATTAAGTAGATATACCCATATCTGCTCAAATCATCTGTGAACTTGAGAAAATAACGATACCCACTGCGAGCCTCAACATTCATTGGACCACAAACATCAGTATGTATGATCTCCAACAAATCGGTTGCTCGCTCCATAGTTCCGGAGAACGGCGTTTTAGTCATCTTGCCCATGAGGCACGGTTCGCAAGTACCAAGTGATTCATAATCAAGTGATTCCAAAAGCCCATCAGTATGGAGTTTCTTCATGCGCTTTACACCGATATGACCTAAACGGCAGTGCCACAAATAAGTTGCACTATCGTTATCAACTCTGCATCTTTTGGTTTCAACACTATGAATATGTGTATCACTACTATCGAGATTTAATAAAAATAGACCATTATTCAAGGGTGCATGACCATAAAAGATATTACTCATATAAATAGAACAACCATTATTCTCTGATTTAAATGAATAACCGTCTCGCATCAAACAAGATTCAGATATAATGTTCATGCTCAACGCTGGCACCAAATAACAATTATTTAGGTCTAAAACTAATCCCGATGGTAGATGTAGAGGTAGCGTGCCGACCGCGATCACATCGACTTTGGAACCATTTCCCAAGCGCATCGTCACCTCGTCCTTAGCTAATCTTCGCTTAATTCGTAGTCCCTGTTTCGAGTTGCAAATATTAGCAACAGAACCAGTATCAAATACACAGGTGCTACTGCGAGCATTAGTAAGGTACACATCAATAACATGTATATCACATATACCTTTGTTCACTTTGCCATCCTTCTTATCCGCCAAATACTTGGGGCAATTCCGCTTCCAGTGTCCAGTCTGCTTGCAGTAGAAGCACTCAATTTCAGGCTTAGGTCCAGACTTGGGTTTCTTCTCTTGAGCAGCAACTTGCTTGCCATTCTTTTTGAAGTTCCCCTTCTTCTTTCCTTTGCCCTTTTTCTTGAAACTGGTGGTCTTGTTAACCATCAACACTTGATGCTCCTTTTTGATTTCTACCTCCGCAGCTTTTAGCATTGCGAAGAGATCGGGAATAGTTTTGTTCATCCCTTGCATATTATAGTTCATCACGAAGCTCTTGTAGCTTGGTGGTAGTGATTGGAGAATTCTGTCAATGACACTATCATCAGGAAGATTAACTCCCAGTTGAATCAAGTGATTATTATACCCAGACATTTTGAGTATGTGTTCACTGACAGAACTATTCTCCTCCATCTTGCAGCTGTAGAACTTATTGGATACTTCATATCTCTCAATCCGGGCATTTTCTTGGAATATTAACTTCAACTCCTGGAACATCTCATATGCTCCATGACGTTCAAAACGTCGTTGAAGACCCGGTTCTAAGCCGTAAAGCATGGCACACTGAACTATAGAGTAGTCATCAGCTTTGCTCTGCCAGACGTTCTTAACGTCATCAGTTGCATCAGCAGCAGGCCTGGCACCCAGTGGTGCTTCCAGGACGTAACTTTTCTGTGCAGCAATGAGGATAATCCTCAGGTTACGGACCCAGTCCGTGTAATTGCTACCATCATCTTTCAACTTTGCTTTCTCAAGGAACGCATTAAAATTTAACGGAACAACAGCACGAGCCATCTATCTACAAACAAACATAGATAAGCAAAATACTATCAGGTACTAAGTTCATGATAAATTTAAGTTCAATTAATCATATTACTTAAGAACTCCCACTTAGATAGACATCCCTCTAATCCTCTAAGTGATTACGTGATCCATATCAACTAAACCATGTCCGATCATCACGTGAGATGGAGTAGTTTCAATGGTGAACATCATTATGTTGATCATATCTACTATATGATTCACGCTCGACCTTTCGGTCTCCGTGTTCCGAGGCCATATCTGTATATGCTAGGCTCGTCAAGTTTAACCTGAGTATTCCGCATGTGCAACTGTTTTGCACCCGTTGTATTTGAACGTAGAGCCTATCACACCCGATCATCACGTGGTGTCTCAGCACGAAGAACTTTCGCAACGGTGCATACTCAGGGAGAACACTTCTTGATAATTACTGAGAGATCATCTTAAAATGCTACCGTCAATCAAAGCAAGATAAGATGCATAAAGGATAAACATCACATGCAATCAATATAAGTGATATGATATGGCCATCATCATCTTGTGCTTGTGATCTCCATCTTCGAAGCACCGTCGTGATCACCATCGTCACCGGCGCGACACCTTGATCTCCATCGTAGCATCGTTGTCGTTACGCCATCTATTGCTTCTACGACTATCGCTACCGCTTAGTGATAAAGTAAAGCAATTACAGGGCGTTTGCATTTCATACAATAAAGCGACAACCATATGGCTCCTGCCAGTTGCCGATAACTTCGGTTACAAAACATGATCATCTCATACAATAAAATATAGCATCACGTCTTGACCATATCACATCACAACATGCCCTGCAAAAACAAGTTAGACGTCCTCTACTTTGTTGTTGCAAATTTTACGTGGCTGCTACGGGCTTAGCAAGAACCGTTCTTACCTAGGCATAAAAACCACAACGATAGTTCGTCAAGTTGGTGCTGTTTTAACCTTCGCAAGGACCGGGTGTAGCCACACTCGATTCAGCTAAAGTGAGAGAGACAGACACCCGCCAGCCACCTTTAAGCACGAGTGCTCGCAACAGTGAAACCAGTCTCGCGTAAGCGTACGCGTAATGTCGGTCCGGGTCGCTTCATCTCACAATACCGCTGAACCAAAGTATGACATGCTAGTAAGCAGTATGACTTGTATCGCCCACAACTCACTTGTGTTCTACTCATGCATATAACATCAACGCATAAAACCAGGCTCGGATGCGACTGTTGGGGAATGTAGTAATTTCAAAAAATTCCTATGCACACGCAAGATCATGGTGATGATATAGCAATGAGAGGGGAGAGTGTTCGTCCACGTACCCTCGTAGACCGTAAGTGGAAGCGTTAGCACAACGCGGTTGATGTAGTCGTACGTCTTCACGATCCGACCGATCCAAGCACCGAACGTACGGCACCTCCGAGTTCAGCACACGTTCAGCTCGATGACGATCCCCGGGCTCCGATCCAGCAAAGCTTCGGGGATGAGTTCCGTCAGCACGACGGCGTGGTGACGATGATGATGTTCTACCGGCGTAGGGCTTCGCCTAAGCTTCGCGATGATATGACCGAGGTGGAATATGGTGGACGGGGGCACCACACACGGCTAAGGAACGATCCGTAGATCAACTTGTGTGTCTAGGGTGCCCCCCCGCCCCCGTATATAAAGAAGCCAGGGGGAGGAGGCGGCCGTCCAAGGAGGGCGCGCCAAGGGGGGAGTCCTACTCCCACCGGGAGTAGGACGCCCTTCTTTCCTAGTTGGAATAGGAGAAGGGGGGGAAGAGGAGGAAGAGGGGAAGGAAAGGGGGGCGCCGCCCCCCTTCCCTTCTCCTATTCGGACTAGGAGGGGGAGGGGCACGCGGCCCCTTCCTGGCTCCTTCTCTTTTCTCCCTCGTGGCCCATGTAGGCCCATTAACCCCCCCGGGGGGGTTCCGGTAACCTCCCGGTACTCCGGTAAAATGCCGATTTCACCCGGAACCATTCCAATGTCCAAACATAGGCTTCCAATATATCAATCTTTATGTCTCGACCATTCCGAGACTCCTCGTCATGTCCGTGATCACATCCGGGACTCCGAACAAACTTCGGTACATCAAAACTAGTAAACTCATAATAAAACTGTCATCGAAACGTTAAGCGTGCGGACCCTACGGGTTCGAGAACTATGTAGACATGACCTAAAACCATTCTCGGTCAATAACCAATAGCGGGACCTGGATGCCCATATTGGTTCCTACATATTCTACGAAGATCTTTATCGGTCAAACCGCATAACAACACACGTTGTTCCCTTTGTCTTCGGTGTGTTACTTGCCCGAGATTTGATCGTCGGTATCCAATACCTAGTTCAATCTCGTTACTGGCAAGTCTCTTTACTCGTTCTGTAATACGTCATCTCATCACTAACTTATTAGTTATAATGCTTGCAAGGCTTAAGTGATGAGTATTACCGAGAGGGCCCAGAGATACCTCTCCGACAATCGGAGTGACAAAACCTAATCTCGAAATACGCCAACTCAACATGTACCTTCGGAGACACCTGTAGTACTCCTTTATAATCACCCAGTTATGTTGTGACGTTTGGTAGTACCCAAAGTGTTCTTCCGGTAAACGGGAGTTGCATATTTCTCATAGTTGCAGGAACATGTATAAGTCATGAAGAAAGCAATAGCAGAATACTAAACGATCAAGTGCTAAGCTAACAGGATGGGTCATGTCAATCACATCATTCTTCTAATGATGTGATCCCATTAATCAAATGACAACACATGTCTATGGTTAGGAAACATAACCATCTTTGATTAATGAGCTAGTCAAGTAGAGGCATACTAGTGACTATATGTTTGTCTATGTATTCACACATGTATCATGTTTCCGGTTAATACAATTCTAGCATGAATAATAAACATTTATCATGATATGAGGAAATAAATAATAACTTTATTATTGCCTCTAGGGCATATTTCCTTCAAGTCAGACCAGGCCGCAACGGCATTCATCACCCCGTACGGCCCATTCTGCTTCAACACGATGCCCTTCGGGCTCAAAAACGCCGGCGCAACATATCAGCGCATGATTCAGACATGTCTAGCCAACCAGATCAGCAAAATAGTCAAAGCATACGTAGACGACGTGGTCGTCAAAACAAAACACGTCGATACTCTAGTAGATGACTTGAGGCTCACATTCAACAATCTCTGAACATATGACATTAAGCTCAACCCGGAAAAATGCGTTTTCGGCGTAACAGCCGGAAAGCTCCTGGGCTTCATCGTATCCGGTAGAGGAATTGAAGCAAACCCAGCCAAGATCCGAGCTCTGTCACAATTAGATACCCCAAAGGACCTCAAACAAATACAAAAACTGATAGGATGTGTGGCGGCTCTAAGCCGCTTTATCTCCCGCTTAGGAGAAAAGGCATTACCCCTCTATCGCCTCCTACGGCGCACCGACCACTTCAAGTGGACGGAGGTCGCCACGGCCGGACTCGAAGAAATAAAAGCCATATTGGCAACAAATCCGGTCCTGGTCGCGCCCAACACGGGCGAACCAATGCTATTATACATCGCGGCAACCCATCAAGTTGTCAGCGCGGTGCTCATCGTCGAACGAGAAGCGGACGGACACAAGTTCCCCCTCCAAAAACCAGTGTACTACGTGTCCACTGTGCTAACTCCATGCAAGTCACGGTACCCGCATTATCAAAAGATAGCATACGCGGTGTTCATGGCATCCCGGAAGCTGCGACACTACTTTCAAGAGTGCTCCATAACAGTGGCATCCGAGGTTCCCCTTAATGACATTATAAACAACCGCGACGCAACGGGCCGGATTGCCAAATGGGCCATCGAGCTCCTCCCGTTCGACATAACCTACAAGCCAAGGCGAGCTATTAAGTCGCAGGTTTTGGCCGACTTCATTGCCGAATGGACTGAAGCCGAACTCCCTAAAGAATACGGTGCATACTCCAACTGGATCATGCACTTTGACGGCTCCAAAATGTCGGCTGGCCTGGGGGCTGGCGTCGTCCTGACGTCCCCAACCGGGGACACAGTCCAATACATACTTCAGATAATGTACACGGATTCAAACAACGCAGCCGAATATGAGGCCCTTTTACATGGCCTCCGAATGGCAGTCTCCATGGGCATTCAGCGCCTAGAGGTCCGCGGGGATTCAAACCTCGCAATATCCCAAATAAATGGAGATTTCGCTGCCAAGGACCCGAAAATGGCAGCTTACCGCAACGCCATCTTAAAGATGTCAGCTCGGTTTGAGGGGCTCGAATTTCATCACATAGCCCGGGCAAATAACCAAGCAGCAGACGTGCTGGCACGCATCGGCGCCAAGCGCGAGGCCGTCCCTCCCAACATCTTCCTAGAAAGGCTGTTCAAGCCATCTGTATCATGGGACGGAGAATCCGGAAACAATAGCCCAGACACAACTACACTGCCCCTCACCGAGCATCCTGACACAATTGGGGGCTACGCCAACGAAACAACGCCGTCAGCCCACGAAATAATGGCAGTCATTGCCCCTTGGACAGAGCCATTCCTAGCCTACCTAACTAGCCAGGAACTTCCTGAGGACCAAAACGAGGCCCACTGCATAGTGCGGCGATCTAAAGCCTACAAAGTCCACGAGGGAGAGCTTTACAAGAAAAGCACAACCGAAGTCCTTCAAAGGTGTATCTCCGAAGAAGAAGGACGAGACCTTTTGGCTGAAATCCATGCCGGACTTGGCGGGCACCACGCCGCAGCCCGGGCCCTTGTAAGCAAGGCCTTCCGTACCGGATTTTATTGGCCAACGGCCCGGGCAGACGCTCAGGACTTAGTGCAACGATGTGTTGGTTGCCAGTTATTCGCCAACCAAAGTCACATGCCGCCTACCGCTCTACAAACTATACCCATTACCTGGCCTTTCATGGTCTGGGGGCTTGACATGGTCGGACCCCTTAAAGGAGGAACCCACAAGCAAAAATACCTACTGGTCATGGTGGACAAATTCACCAAATGGATAGAAGCCAAGCCTGTAAAGACGGCCGAATTCGGACCAGTGATAGACTTCATTTCCGGGGTTGTACACCGTTACGGTGTCCCCCACAGCATCATAACTGACAACGGCACAAACTTCACGGCCGACGAAGTCAAACTTTGGTGCAAAAACATGGGCATCAAGCTCGACTACGCTTCAGTCTATCACCCTCAAACTAACGGTCAAGTCGAATGGGCCAACAGTCTCATTATGAGCGGCATCAAACCCAGACTAGTGCGATCCCTCAAGGAATCTGACACGCACTGGGTAGAGGAGCTTGACTCCGTACTCTGGGGGCTGCGGACCACGTCGAATCGCACTACCGGATTCACACCATTTTTTATGGTATACGGCGCAGAGGCAGTACTGCCATGCGACATAATTCATGACTCACCTCGAGTGCGCATGTACGAAGAAAGAGAAGCCGAGCTCGATTGGCAGGACAGCTTGGATGCATTGGAGGAGGAGCACGACGTGGCAAAAGCTCGTTCCGCATTCTATCAACAGCAGGCTCGAAGATATCAAAGCAGAGAAGTACGGGCCAAAACATATAACGTTGGCGAACTAGTTCTACGCCTGCCGGACAAGAAAAAGGATAAATTAAAGCCCAAATGGGAGGGCCCCTTCATCATCGACCAAGTACTGACCGGCGGAGCATACCGTCTGCGTGGCGCATCGGACAACCGACTCGAGCCGAACCCATGGAATGCAGCACGCCTACAAAGGTTCTACGCCTAGCGCCGCACTCCGTGTTCATCTCCTTCCCTCGTCCCTTTGTTTTATTTTTTATTTTCTATTTTTGGCAGTCCGGGATTTTGTTCATTCTCCCCCCCCCCTTTTTCTCACAAGCCCTTAGGGGCTCGCACGTGCAATATTCGCACGCACCCGACGCGCTACCTGCGCTCACAATACCTGGGGGCTTCTCTACCAAGAAGTTTATATAAAACGGGCCTCACGCCCAAAACATGTGTAATGCTTCCGCATGAACCTTTTATACACCATTATATGCATCGATATGACTTAAGTTTTGGCCAAGCTGGGTTGCCTGGCTCCTGTGCTTACCCCTACGTTCCCGTTCGTTCAGCTAGGTGGTAAAGGGAGCACCTCTGCGATTATTACTGCCGGGTCAGCCGGATGTGTACCTCAGATTGGGTGAAGCCGAAAGCTAGCGTTCTTAAGGGAATATTCGGTCGGTGAGCTAAAAGATGATCTTTCGTATTTACTTTTTTTGCCCCCAGATGCTTTTCTGCTCTTTCTGGCAGTTCGGACATGCACTTTAGGGCATGCCTCCCAGGGAAAGGAATCCCTAACGGAACTATTCTCTCTGGAAGATGTTTCTTACTAACCATGTAATATAACATAACTAGTTGGACACTTGTCTGCTAAAGCACTTATGACCCCTACGCCTTGTCTCCATGCATGCCCCAGTTCTTACATAACCAAGAGGGTATTCAGACACACTCAGGACTATAGGGTCCAGAGGTCGAAGCAAAAAGGTCCGCAATGACAAATGATCTACAATCCGGCTAGAGGACATTTTTCATGTCATTTTTACATAGTCAATCCGACTCGGCATATTCTTCTTCAATGCCATCTAACAGGCGGTCTAATTTACAGTCCTGTTGGGAATACTTTGCAGCCAGCTCCACCTAGCCATATGCCAAGCTGACCGGGATCTCCTTTCCGTCCGGACCTATAGGGCCGACCTCGGCCATGTGGTTTGGGTCAGCCTTCGTGTACCGAGTCTTCACCATGGCCCAGGCCTCCCTGGCACCTTGACGGCAAGCCGATATCTTCCATAACCGGAAGCGCTGCCGCACTCCCTCCAGCTTATTGGCAAGCTCCTCAAGGCCTTCGGGCACGGAGAGGGATGGCCACATAGCCTGGATGACGCCTCGCATTGCCTGCCGAACTCGCTCGTATAGTTGCAACAGCTCGGGAAGATGGTCTCCCGATGAACCGGGCATTTCCTCCGCTGGACGACCCGTCAGCAGACCTACAAACATAGCTCTGTCAATCGACTTCCTCGCCGAATTCTTTTTTCGAAGATTCGTTCAAGCACTTACTAAAAATGTCGCGTCGAAGTCGCCGATTCTCCTTCACGGCAGAAGACAGCTGAACGCGAACATCATTCAGTTCCTCGCCTAGCTGGGTATTGGCGTCTTGAAGCTTGTTCTTCTCTTGCCTCACCCTCGTCAGCACGTTCTCGCCAGCCTTTAGTTGGCGTAGGAGTTGTTGCTGATCCGGATTTGCTCCGGCCTCATCTGCATTATTATAGTCAGGGTTGCACGTCTGCCGCATTTAAAAACGGAGGTACCTTTCGAAGCACATATTACCTGCGGGCGTCCCCTTGACATTCTCTGAAGCGGCCAAGGCGGCCTCGAGCTGAGCCTTGCACTCTTCGAGCTCCTGGGACAACTGCATGTTCTTCTTTGTAAGACACTGCATAGCACATGATCCTTCAAACAGTTATCTTCACTATTTCAAGTCTCGGGGGCTACTGACATATATAACCTTCAATTCCACTCACCTGTATGTCTTTCACATACTGCTCCGTGGCTCTGGCTAGACCATTTTGAGCAGCACGGAGATACACATCTCCTATATTAAAGGCGTCCAACGCCTCTGGGAGAAAACATGCGTCACAGAGAACAGTCCGTCGACGCCTGTGGTTTAGGGCACTCTCCACCTCTGAATTAGTGGCAGATAGCCCGTCGGCGCCCTCTGTCGGAGGAGCGCCCGAGGCGCGTCCCGTGTCCGCCTCCGCTTCCGGACCCGGCCTCGTAGTCCGGCGGGCTCTCTTCTTTCTAAGAAAATCATGAGCATCAGTAGGACTCAAGGGCATAAACCCTAGGCGTTAAATCCACACACCATACTGTTGCACCGGAATCTCGATCTGGTCCGCACTTCTTTTTGGCCCGCCTGGTTTCAGCGGCCCTTGTTGGCTGCCCACCGTGGGCTCGGCCTTCCGCCTCAAGGATTTACCCTACGAAATGTTGTTAGTGCACGGCATGCAAGATAAAACATGAGAATACTGGGACTTCGGTCTTAGTTACCTTGGAGGCTGGAAGTAGCCCGGGATAGTCGGTCGTGATGGCCACTAAAGAGTTATCCTTGCTCAATTGATGAAATACTCCATCAACCAACTCCACGCATAAGTCCGGATCTTCTTGGAAGACCGGATCGAGGGACCGTTCCGGATCCTCGGGTTGTGGAGCAGAGCTGTTTATTTCCTTCACAGCCTAGCGCAGCTCCTGCGTTTAAACATTACTAGTCTAAGTACTCAACTACGGGAATTTCAAAAACGGATAGGCAAGTGAAAGTGTCCGCTCACCCAACTAGGAGGATTGTACATAGAGAATCCGCCTTCCGGGTTGACGCGGAGGAATTCTTCCTCTTCCCCCTTGTACAAAGCGGATAAGATTCTCGTTAAAGTGGCGGCCGAATCTGGCCCCTTGCGACCGCACCGGGTAGCATCATCCTCCTTGTTGAAATCCCACATGGGGTGGCCTCTGTATTGAAGCGGCTGCACCCCTCGCGTGATGCATATGGCCATGACCTTGATCATGGTCAGTCCGGAATGAGCCAACAACCTTATCCGGCTCATCAGGTACAGGACGTCCCTGTCAGCTTCCCTCTGAGGGTTCCGTGGGTGCCAACTCAGGCGCTTCTTCAAGGGGGCATTATTGAACTCGGGGAGGCCGATCCGTACAGGGTCCGGCAGGGGGACGTCATCTATATAAAACCATTGCGAGGGCCAGTCTTCGGACACCCTCTTTGGGGTGCCGGATAGATATCCGGTCCCGGCGATGCGCCATAGTTCGGCTCCGCCCACTTGATAAATAGACCCCTCCTGAGAACGAGGCACAAGGCAAAACAACCTCTTCCACAGAGCGAAATGGGGCTCAACGCCCAAGAACAACTTGCAGAGGGCCACGAAGCCCGCAATGTGCATAATGGAGGCGGGCGTGAGGTTGTGTAGCTGGAGGCCGTAGAACTCCAACAACCCTCGAAGAAACGGATGAATTGGAAATCCGAGTCCTCTCATCAAATAAGGGACTGGGCATACCCGCTCTCCTCAAGAGGGATTGGGGATGCTCTCCGCCTGCTCTCCGTCGCTATAGGTAGCAATCCCGGCTCGAACTGGGACCATATATGTTGGGGGGAGAAGCCCCTTGGACTGAAGCACTACTAGCTCGCTATGCGGGACGGAACACCGCCCCCAATCTCCGGGCCGAGCACTGGAGGGGCGAGAGGAGGAGCTGCACCGACCGGCCATGGTGGAATGGATCTCTGTCGAAGGCACTCTGATGAAATCTCGCGGAGGGAAGATGGTGTGAATTGGATCTAAATCCCCGTCTCTTTTATTGGTGGTTCATTAAACGCAACCAGGGGGTAACTGAAAAAATCCCCTGGCTTTTTGCATTCGTTTGGCATGTGGAAGATGGTCATTATGGGGCACAGAAGCAGAGGAGGGCAGCACGCACTAGAAGCCGGACACTATTCGACGGATACAAAGAATTTGCGGGAGAACCGGCCTTGCAATGTCGAAGACAACTTGCACGCCGGACTCGTCATCATTGAAGCCTGGTTCGGGGGCTACTGAGGGAGTCCTGGATTAGGGGGTGTCCGGATGGCTGAACTAAGACCTTTGGCCGGACTCTTGGACTATGAAGACACAAGATTGAAGACTCCGTCCCGTGTCCAGATGGGACTTTCCTTGGCGTGGAAGGCAAGCTTGGCGATACGATATGAAGATCACCTCCCATTGTAACCAACTCTGTGTAACCCTAGCCCTCTCCGGTGTCTATATAAACCGGAGAGTTTTAGTCCGTAGGACGAACAACAATCATACCATAGGCTAGATTCTAGGGCTTAGCCACTCCGATCTCGTGGTAGATCTACTCATGTACTACCCATATTATCAATATTAATCAAGCAGGAGTAGGGTTTTACCTCCATCGAGAGGGCCCGAACCTGGGTAAAAACATCGTGTCCCTGGTCTCCTGTTACCATCCGCCTAGACGCACAGTTCGGGACCCCCTACCCGAGATCCGCCGGTTTTGACACCGACATCAGGGTTATAGGGAATAGATATACGTGGTTACCTAATGTTGTTCGGAGTCCCGGATGAGATCCCGGACGTCACGAGGAGTTCTGGAATGGTCCGGAGGTAAAGATTTATATATGGGAAGTCCTGTTTTGGTCACCGGAAAAGTTTCGGCTGTTATCGGTAATGTACCGGGACCACCGGGAGGGTCCCGGGGGTCCACCAAGTGGGGCCACCGGCCCTAGAGGGCTGCATGGGCCAAGTGTGTGAGGGGACCAGCCCCAGGTGGGCTGGTGCGCCCCCCCCCCCCCCCCCACACACACACACACACACAAGGGCCCAAGGCGCCTAGGGTTTGGGGAGGGGGCGCCCCACCTTGCTTGGGGGGCAAGTTTCGCCCTCTCCCCCCCTTGGCCGCCACCCTAGATGGGTTTTGGGGCTGCCGCACCCCTAGGGGTGGGAACCCTAGAGGGGGCGCAGCCCCCTCCCTCTCCCCTATATATACTTGAGGTTTTGGGGCTGCCAAACACAAGAGTTTCCACCTCTCCCTGGCGCAGCCCTACCTCTCTTTCTCCTTGTCTCTCGTGGTGCTTGGCGAAGCCCTGCTGGATTACCACGCTCCTCCATCACCACCACGCCGTTGTGCTGCTGCTGGATGGAGTCTTCCTCAACCTCTCCCTCTCTCCTTGCTGGATCAAGGCATGGGAGACGTCACCGGGCTGCACATGTGTTGAACGCGGAGGTGCCGTCCGTTCGGCACTAGGATCTCCGGTGATTTGGATCACGACGAGTACGACTCCTTCAACCCCGTTCTCTTGAACGCTTCCGCTTAGCGATCTACAAGGGCATGTAGATGCATTCCCCTCTCTCTCGTTGCTAGTCTCTTCATAGATAGATCTTGGTGACTCGTAGGAAAATTTTGAATTTCTGCTACGTTCCCCAACCGAGATCCCGAAGAAAGGATGACAACTTGATCATGGTGACTTGAAGCAGAGAAATGAAGACATCAACGAAAGGGATCAACCTCTTCGAAAGGGCAGCCAAGACCAAGAAGACTCATTAGGTTTTTCGCTACCAGCACCTTTCCCCCCTGACTCCACCGCTTAAATCTCGGGACGAGATTTCTTGTAGTGGAGGAGATTTGTGACGCCCGGATAATTAGGCTACAGTAATCCCACGTTAATGATTCCACGTCACCTCGGTTACTGTTACTAATCTCGCGTTGGATCAAAACTATTCAGGTTCGAATTTGAATTTAAAAGTCAAACATCAAAAGTTTCAAACATTAAAACTAAAATGTTCTATGCGTGAAAAATAATCCCTAGATAATATTGGTGGAGAACCAACATTATTAAAAAAGAGTTTGAATGTCCTATAATAAATTAAAACAATAGCAAAAAGATTAGTTAAATGCCTTTGTAATTACTAAACAAATATAAACTAATTGTTTAGGGTGCCAAATCAATTATGGCAATGTCATAAGTATTAGTACTAATTTAGGGGCTAGATTTATAATTTATTAAACAAAGGTAAAAATAAACAAAATTATAATAGAGGCAAAGCCCCCACCGCCTAGGTTGTTTGGCCCACCCCGCTAACAACAGGCCGGCCCACCCACTCACCTCCATAACCTCTCACCGACGGAAACCCTAACCCCCATCCCCAACTTCCTACTTCACACCCCCACTCTCCTCGCTCCCCCACTCCTCGATCCCCTTCTGGATCGGGACAACAACCTCGGCGCCCGGCGCCCCGCTGCCTACCCCGCCGTTCTTCGTCGCCAGGCGCTCGTCGGACCCCGTCGGCGCTGTCCCGTCGTCTCTCTCTCGCCCTTCCCGCTTGCTCAAGATCGCACCCGAAGGCCGCAGACGTCGTGGCCACCGCCGCCCCACTTGGACCTCGCCGGAGCCGCCACGCCGGAATGCTCCCTCGCCGGATCTCCTCCTCGTCTCCGTCGGTCATCCCCATCCTCCTCCACAACGGCTCCCTCGAGCCTCCCCGCCCACTGGTCTCTACTCGAACGTGAGGCCCGCCTCCCCTCTCTTCCCTCTCTGTCTGGTGCTGCCTCCCGCTCGTACCCACACGCTAGCACGAGCCGCTTCGCCCCTAACCTCCCCCCTCATGGTCGCGCCGTGCGCGCGATGCGCCTGCGCGCCCATCGCATCCCCAACGCCTGGCCGTGCATCGCTGCTCGTTAGAGGCCGCCAGCCCGCGCCTGCTCGCCCCCCTGCACCGGCCTTTGCACCGCGCCTGTCGTGGGCCGCTGGCCGCGAACGGCATCCTCCGCGGCCCCCAACTGCTCCGCCTTCCCCACTTCACCCCCTGGCGCTGGCGCCGTCGCCCCACCGGTGCCCCGCTGCGCCCTGCCCCGGGGCTGGACCGGGCGAGCGCCCTGTCAGACGGGTTGTGCCCAGCGCCCGCTTCAGCCGCCTAGCGCCCGCCCCGTTAAGGCCTTGGGCCACTGCCAAACGGCGCCCACGCCCGGAATGATTTCAAAAAAGGATGAATGAAAAAGAATTTTAAATAAGTAAATAACTAATAAATAAATTAATTAAAGAATTAATTAACTTAATTTATCAGGTTTAATTAACCTAACTAGTCGTGAACCCGTGCATTCGCACGGGCTAGTCTATAGAATATTGATGAATTGATATGGTTTTGGTTCATTGTTGTTATTTTGACTACTGAATGCTTCAAAATTATTCCTTTTTCCAAAGTGATTTTTCTGCAATGCCATATTTTTATAATTAAAATTAAATCAACATAATATCCATCAATTTTTATTTCAAGTGCATTATTGTGCATGTTTAATATGTGCTAGTTTTGTTGGCATACTTCCTTGAAAGTGTAAATTCATATAAGACTTGCAAAAAAGGTAATATCTAACTGTGCATGACTTTATAAATATTCGGAAGAAATATACCAATCCTTACCTTCAACTTGTGTGACACTGTAAAGTAGCTTTCTAAACAATCTCTCCCGGTTGAAGTACCAATTGATTTAAAATGCAATTCAGAACATTGATACAACTACCAAGACATCCCTAAATTTGTGCTTTGCTCATCGATCATAATCCAATATCTTTTTTACTGGTCATAATTGCTCCTTTGTAAGGCATCACATTTAATTGGTACCATATGCACCATTTTATGGACGCGCTACGCGTCTGCTGACTGGTCTTTTTAAAATGTCGCGAGCCATCGGATTTGACGCATCGAACGGCCGAGCGTTACCATCCCCCATTGCAACACATGCCTTGTTGCGAAAATTTCTTGCAACAGACATCTTGCTGTAGAATTTTCAGCAAAAGACGTCTTCTTGCAGTTTTAGAATTTTTCTGCAACAACCGTCTTGTAACAGAGCTGCGTCAGAGGACTTGTTGCAGGATTATATTTCTACAAAACAAAACCACATAGCATCACAATAATTGTTCGCCGCCAATATTACAACAACACCGCTGTTGTTGAAATAGGTGTTTGTACTTACCTTTATGCTGAGGACGCCTGGCACGCAAAGGAGGCGACGGGCGCATGGTGATTGTCAACTGGCTGAGAGAAATCGTTTCCCTTTAGAAAAATCCATAGAAGAAAATCATCAAATACCCTCGCAAAAATGGCATCAACTTAATATGGGGCTAGAAATTAAGGTGTACAAACTACTATTTCTTTTTTTATGTCAACTTGATGAAGTCAAACCTTTTTTCCACTATGTACCATCTATTTAGATATATTGTACTATTGTTTTATATAGAGAGTGACCATGATTAAGTTGTACAGAAACCTCAACAATTAATGTAAAAAAACCAATTAGCCAGTATCGTCCCTTGCTAATAACCTCTACTGTTATGTTTTTCCATGTACGCATGTGCGCTAGACCAAAGCAATTTCAAACTGTGTGGAATGTTATTTTATACTTTTCAGTATTTCTACTTATAAAAGAAAATAAGTGTTGGAAACTATAGGTTTAAGTTCCCTGAATATCTGATTGTTTCTGAAATTTTTGTTTGACAACTATATATGACCCAAAAAACACGCTAAAGGTTTTTTTTTTGAAACGAAACATGGTATAGATCTGAATTTTGCATAACACACCTTTTTCAAGAGAATATACTAATTTATTTGTATCTGTTCCAAGAATCATAGAGCATCCTGTTGGTTCGTAGCCATTGTTACTCCTGTTTATATAAGATAAAAGATGAAACAAACAATAATCAGAATACATTAAGACATCCACCAAACAGCAACTAAACTGTGCTTAAACACTGATTGTTTCTTCTCAAAGAGAATAAAAACGTTTGGTAAGAAAGATACTAAGGGCATCATTGGTTCCATTGAGAAAGATGAAGTACAGCTGAACTGCAACAAAGGCATGATACAGTCCCAGCGGTGAAAGGAATTATGCTTGAACCAACATCTTAGTTGCATAGGATTTATTAATTAAAATCCAATCTCTAGAACACGTACCGGCGTAAATATCTATCACTTCGTCAGCTCTCATCCGTCCGTTGTCCCTCTCCCTTCATGTACAACATGCTTGCAGTTTCCGTTGTCATGCACTCCTGCAGTCCTGGTTCCCATCTTTAATCTGCGTGCGTTGCCGCTGATGGCCGTTCTGTTGGGTCACTGGACACAGTCGGTTAGCTCCCACCATAGACATGGTAAGCATGATCTGCCCAACTTGGCCTAGCATAACAGGCCCGCGTCCCCATTGGGACTTGGCACGACAACATATCCTAGTTCTTCACTTCTTTTACAGTGGTAGCATGCTATCCAAACCACCACATGCGAATCATCTACCAGCACTAAAACAAACCATTTCACCATGCAAACATATTCCGTTGAGGATGGAAAATAAAACCTGTTAAGCTACCTATGTGATCCAGCGTCCTCGAAATCAGCATCTTGACTTTGCGTGTGGTGTACTTATATGAAAAATAAGAGATCTGTGGTGTTAGTGCTGGAGAAAAACAAAGCAGAATATTCACGGAATTTAGTGGAGGTAGACAACCGAGGATGAACTCGGTGACTACGGAGCCCATGCGTTCGCACGGTCTAGGTCTAAATATTACATCAGAATCTATGTTATTAACAACAATAATGTGTTGTGTGCAAATTCGGACCAGCCATCTAATAAAACCTTTAAAATTGGAAAGATGGGGATTTATGGGTGAGTATATTTCTGCAAATGAGTTTGTCAGATGGACAAATTCAACAAAGAGAATACTGCACTAATTCCCGTCAAGACAATGCATGAAAAGAAGAATATTAACATGAGAAGTCATCGTGTTAATTCAAAAAAATTAACATGAGAAGTCCTCGTGTTAATTCAAAAAAATTACATGAGAACTAAAACATGTCGTACCATCTTGAGCACCGATGTTTGACTAATCTAAATTATCAAAGCTCTTCTCTTTCTCCACTTGGAATAGCACAGGCTGCACATGCAATTGCCTTTGGAATTTCTCTCCAGACTTCAGCACGCTCGTCTCCATCACTGACATACCGAATCAAAACCACACATGAAAGTTGATCAATCTGCTAACCTGTATGTTGGGCGCCATGAGTGATCTGGCTCTCCAACCTTGATGGCGAGCCTAGTTGATGTCATGCCGCTAATCCACATGTAGGCGAATGATCATGCCAGCCTTAATCTAATAATCTTTTCCTTCTCCAATGGGAATAGCATGGGCTGCAGATGTGGTTGCTGTTGGAATTCAACCATCACGGCTCCTCTCCATTGCTGACGCGCAGAAGATTATCAGGCTCTTCCACCCTGATGAGGACGCTCGTTGAGGTTGTTAGGTTAAATTCAAGGTAGGCCAAGGTCCATGACGCATGCCGTGCAAATCAACTGCGGGGAGTACCGTGAAGAGGAAGGAACGTGTAGTGTAGGAGATATAGATTGCTTTAATTATGAAAGCAATAAATGATGGAGTAGTATTAGGATCGTGTGTTTTTTATTTCAGGAAAGGATCGTGTGTTTGGCGGAATGATTTCTTTTTTTTTTAGATAGAGATATAGTTTTTTTAATTAGGAAAGCAAGAAACGATGGAATATTATTAGGATCATTTGTTCTTTTCTCAGGAAAGGATCGCGTGATTGAAGGAATCTATTTTTACAACCGACCATGAATGTGGGCCTTGGAGCAATCTTTTTCCACGACCATCTCTCCACCGTAATAACAGGGCATCTGTCTTTTTTTTTACAAAACTTGTATGAGTTAATCTAGACCTAATAACATGGTCCCATTAGATAGATGTACGTCTCCTATTTCCAGATCAACGTGGGAATTAATAGGTGTCCTTTTTTTTCCTCGAGAGCAATAGATAAATAGATAGATTAGATCTACACCGTAATAACTCGGTCCCATCAGATTAACGGCTCCTAATTACTGATTAACGTGGGAATTTCTAGGGAGTCTAGGATTAGTATAGGTATAGATAGATAGATAGATTAGCTTAACTAGCAAATATGCCCGTGCGTTGCAACGGGAGAAAAACAATCAGATTATATAGATATAATACAAATAAAAAAATCTGAATCAAATGCGAGGATGAGATAAGGATTTTCAATATGCCATTTCACAAACTATGTCCGAGTGATGTTATGATGATAAGGGACTTTTAAAAAGTCATTTCAAAAACTGAAAATGTGATGGTCTCATTACGACTTAATTTCCTAAGGTGCCACAACAAAATATTTTTTTGGTTGAGCAAACTACATTGTTGGACCGCTGCCTTAGTTAGACTGATGCATGATGTGTCTCACATTGATCTAGCGTAGCGATGTTTTCCAGAACCAGTAGAACTTTGGTACGAGAATAGTTGTGTACGGAGGCAAAACAGACATTTAGTCAATTACATATAGTTTACAAAAACTAACCCATAGCAAGATGTGTCAACTTTTTTCGGCTCGGGACATTGTTTTCAAATTCCAGAATATGTGTTGAATACACGATTATATTTTTAGAAATCATGAACATTTTTTATTTCATTGCTTTTTAAATCATGATTTTTTTATAATATGCAAACAATTTTTTTAATTATGAACATTTTATGATCCCCTAATAAAACCTCTACAGATCCCCTAATAAAACCTCTGCCTAAGCGATGGTTTGTTTTGTTCATTACTTAAGAATCAGTTTTAATTTTTGTGAACATTTTCCAAAATTTCATGGACATTGTTTTCAAATTCCCAAATATATTTCGAAGACACAATCATATTCTATAAATCATGTACTTATTTTATTGTTTTTTAAATCACGATTTTTTTTTAAATATGCGAACAGTTTTGTTTTTACATCATGAACTTTTTATGATTTCTCAAATGTTTTTTGAATTCACAAACATTTTATGGTGTATCTGTATATTTTCTCAGTACGCGCAACTTTTTTGAAATTTGTTTTTTTTTAAATCCCGGAGTGATTTAAAGAATGAAAAACAGGAAAAAATGAGAAAGGAAAAAACCTCTGCCTAAGCGATGGTTTGTTTTGTTCATTACTTAAGAATCAGTTTTAATTTTTGTGAACATTTTCCAAAATTTCATGGACATTGTTTTTAAATTCCCAAATATATTTCGAAGACACAATCATATTCTATAAATCATGTACTTATTTTATTGTTTTTTAAATCACGATTTTTTTTAAATATGCGAACAGTTTTGTTTTTACATCATGAACTTTTTATGATTTCTCAAATGTTTTTTGAATTCACAAACATTTTATGGTGTATCTGTATATTTTCTCAGTACGCGCAACTTTTTTGAAATTTGTTTTTTTTTTAAATCCCGGAGTGATTTAAAGAATGAAAAACAGGAAAAAATGAGAAAGGAAAAAAGCAAAGAAAAACAGGGGCGTCATTACGGGCCGGCCCATTACGGCCTGCTTGAACCCTGGTCTCCCGTGCAGAAAAGGGGAGAAAAAGGGTGTGCGAGCAGGGATCGAACCTTGGTCTCCCATGCGGAAGGCTTCGACCTTAGCCACTACGCTGGCTTCCTGCAAGTGTAATATAGTTGTATTGATTGTCCTATAAGACTAAATTTGACGGTGATTGTTTTTTTAAAACGAATCGTTTTCTTTACTTACTGGTGGCATGGTGGGTAAATAGGGACAACTTCAGGGGCAATTTATATGACGGACGACCAGAAACCCAATTCTCTTTATTATTAAATTAGGTAAAGATTAACTTATGTTAATTATCTAAGCAGTCAATGACAGTGGGACCCACGCGTAAGTTTGACTAAGTCAACAGGACTGTTGACTGCTGACTGTGTAGTTGACCCAGTCAACGGGCCCCATCTGTCAGTTTTACCCAGTCAACACTTCTATTGACTGCTGGCGTCATGATGACGTCAGCACACACTATTCAGGATAATGTTGATTTAAAATAATTAAATAAATTCTAAAAATGATTAAATCTTGTAAAATTAATATAAAATGAGCCATAGCTCGGATGGAAAAACTTTGTACATGAAAGTTGCTCAGAACAACGAGACGAATCTAGATACGCAGCCCGTTCGTCCGCAGCATAGTGAACCTGCAACATTTCACCTCCGGTTCATCTGTCCGAAAACGTGAAACACCGGGGATACTTTCCCGGATGTTTCCTCCTTTCACCGGTATCACCTACTACCGCGTTAGGGCACACCTAACATCGCTCATTGTCATGTCATGCATTGTAATGCTTATTTTTGCATTGTATATATTGTTTCTTCCCCCTCTTCTCTCCGGTAGACTACGAGACCGACGCTGCTGCTGCCCAGTTCGACTACGGAGTTGACGACCCCTCCTTCTTGCCAGAGCAACCAGGCAAGCCCCCCTTGATCACCAGATATCGCCTATTCTTCTCTCTACTGCTTGCATTAGAGTAGTGTAGCATGTTACTGTTCGGTTACTCCTATTTTGTTGCATAGCATGTCATTGTTGCTACAATCGTTGATACCTTACCCGCGATCCTAAATGCTTAGTATAGTATGCTAGTTTATCATCATTGGCCCTACATTCTTGTCAGTCTGCCTTGCTATACTATCGGGTCGTGATCACTCGGGAGGTGATCATGGGTGTATTCTATACATATATACTTACTATACATATGGTGACTAAAGTCGGGTCGGCTCGTTGAGTACCCGCGAGTGATTCACGGATTGGCGGCTGAAAAGACATTTGTCCCGTTGGCCCTCTGTGTGGATCTTTGTGGCGGAGCGACAGGGCAGGTTGAGACCACCTAGGCGAGAGGTGGGCCTGGCCCTGGACGGCGTTCGCGGTTACTTCATAATAAAACGCTTAATGAGATCTTGGTATTTGATCTGAGTCTGGCCACGGGCCTATACGCACTAACCAACTACGCGGGAATAGTTATGGGAACTCGGCGTCGTGGTATCAGCCGAAGCCTTCGTGACGTCAGCGAATGAGCGGCACGCGCCAGATTGGACCGTAAGCCTGCTCTTGTATTAAGGGGGCTAGGTCTGCTTCCGACCGCGCACGCAACGTGTAGGTGTGCAATGGGCGATGGGCCCAGACCCCTGCGTGCATAGGATTTAGACCGGCGTGCTGACCTCTCTATTGTGCCAAGGTAGGGATGCGACGTGTTGATCTTCCGAGGCCGGGCATGACCCAGGAAGTGTGTCCGGCCAAATGGGATCGAGCGTGTTGGGTTATGTGGTGCACCCCTGCAGGGAAGTTTATCTATTTGAATAGTTGTGTCCCTCGGTAAAAGGATGACCCGGAGTTGTACCTTGACCTTATGACAACTAGAACTGGATACTTAATAAAACACACCCAGACAAGTTCCAGGACAACCCGGTGATCACTTTTCCACAGGGCGACGAGGGGAGGATCGCCAGGTAGGATTATGCCATGCGATGCTACTTTGAGGACTTCAATCTACTCTCTTCTACATGCTGCAAGACGGAGGCTACCAGAAGCGTAGTCTTTGATAGGACTAGCTATCCCCCTTTTATTCTGGCATTCAGCAGTTTAGTCCACTGATATTGCCTCCTTACACATATACCCATGCATATGTAGTGTAGCTCCTTGCTTGCGAGTACTTTGGATGAGTACTCACGGTTGCTTTGCTCCCTCTTTTCCTCCTTTTCCATCTTCTTCCCGGATGCCGCAACCAGACGTTGGAGCCCTGGAGCCAGACGCCACCGTCGATGACGACTCCTACTACACTGGAGGTGCCTACTACTATGTGCAGGCCGCTGACGACGACCAGGAGTAGTTAGGAGGATCCTAGGCAGGAGGCCTACGCCTCTTTCGATTTGTATCCCAGTTTGTGCTAGCCATCTTATGGCAACTTGATTAACTTATGTCTGTACTCGGATATTGTTGCATCCGCTGACTCGTTGATGTCAAGCACTTGTATTCGAGCCCTCGAGGCCCCTGGCTTGTAATATGATGCTTGTATGACTTATTTTACTTTTAGAGTTTTGTTGTGATATCTTCCCGTGAGTCCCTGATCTTGATCATACACGTTTGTGTGCATGATTAGTGTACAATTGAATCGGGGGCGTCACATTTACATTGCGGGGATAGCCAGCTTCTCAGCGGCATAACCAGGATTTTGATCATTCGGTTGCGCTTCCGACCTGGAGCTGAGGAGTTGAGGAGCCAGAGAGCTACCGAACACGCCCAAAGTGTTTCCATGCGTGCAGATCACTTGGTCCACCCCTGTCAGGTCAAACCCTAGTTTTTGCACATGTATCTATATGAATCTTCTTTTTCCTATTGCGGCATAAATCCATATATGTATTGCACCAATGAATATTGCAGGTTTAGAGCATTTACAGCCGGATATAGCAAATATGACCCCTTAAACGCCTGCGGACGTGACCAGGCATGACCGTTTTGAGCCCCTATTTATCCGTCTGAGCAGACATACTCCTTATTTTGCTTCTCATATATCCGGTCATTTGCATGTGATTGATGGAGATGAAGAGAGGGAAATAAAAGAATGAATAAAGAAAGAGAAAATGCGGTCCGGGATGGGACCGCGTCCTATGTGGCGAAATACCCAGGTGCGCCCGGGCGTGTCCGCAAGCCCTCATATCCTCCCCATATTTGAGATGGATATAAGGGTTCATGGACAGTCCGGACGCATAGGGATGATATGAGAGGTCTAGTTGGGTTATGTTTTTCCTTCTCTCTCCTGTCCGGTCACTGATTGGATGCATCTGCGGGCGTATGAGGAGTGGTTTGAGGCGTCCAGTTGTAGATGCTCTTAATGGAGGGAAACAGTTTGTTGGACAAGAACCGGATACACAAACCTTGGGTTTTGTTTTCTTTTTAGATGACAAATTTAATTGTAAAATCGTCATGAGGTGTTTATTTCATGCCACATGTGCGGCACTTATCATTTGGGTCATATGTTATCAGGAATGAAATTTAGGCCAGGACTTTGTTACGTTGAATGGACTCGGGTCCAGGCGGTGCCCTGTTTGACTGCATAAGTTTCTTTTGCAAGAAAGTCTCGCTTCATTTAATCTTAGCAGAGACCGTCTGATGGTGGACGACTCTTTCTAGAATGAGTTTCATCGGCTTTTGTCTAGTCTCTGTGTATGCACCCGTTTCATCAAGTCCAACCTCGTTTGTCCGTCCGATGGCACCATCCAGAAATCCTGGCCGCCCTCCCATGTACGCACAGGAGGGAAACAGAAATTGTTGGACAAAAACTAGGGGCGTGTTTGGTTGCTCGAATTAGGCCCAGCCTCGCCCGAGTAGGAAGAATTTGGCCTGTTTGGTTTTCTGCATTCACTGTGCGGCCCGCATCGCCCGGAACTTAAAGCACGTCCAGGCCAGGCCCAGGGGGAACGCACGATTCGGCAGTAGCTCGCGAGCCTGGCTCGGGCGAGGCAAGGGAGGGTGCTACGTCTTGAGCTTGCGTTGGTTTTCCTTGAAGAGGAAAGGGTGATGCAGAAATAGTAGCGTAAGTATTTCCGTCAATTTTTGAGAACCAAGGTATCAATCCAGTAGGAGGCTCCTCAAAATTCCGACGCACCTACACAAACAAGCAAAGAACTCGCAACCAACGCAATAAAGGGGTTGTCAATCCCTTCACGGCCACTTGCGAAAGTGAGATCTGATAGAGATAATATGATAAGATAAATATATTTTCGGTATTTTATAATATATATAGGAAAAGTAAAGATGCAAATAAAAGTAGATTGAAAACTTATATTATAAAAGATAGACCCGGGGGCCATAGGTCTCACTAGTGGCTTCTCTCAAGATAGCATAAGTATTACGGTGGGTGAACAAATTACTGTCGAGCAATTGATAGAAAAGCGAATAATTATGAGATTAACTAGGCATGATCATGTATATAGGCATCACATCCGTGACAAGTAGACCGACTCCTGTCTGCATCTACTACTATTACTTCACACATCGACCGCTATCCAGCATGCATCTATAGTATTAAGTTCATAAAGAACAGAGTAACGCATTAAGAAAGATGACATGATGTAGAGGGGTAAACTCATGCAATATGATATAAACCCCATCTTTTTATCCTTGATGGCAACAATACAATACGTGCCTTGCTGCCCCTGCTGTCACTTGGAAAGGACACCACAAGATTGAACCCAAAGCTAAGCACTTCTCCCATTGCAAGAAAGATCAATCTAGTAGGCCAAACCAAACTGATAATTCGAAGAGACTTGCAAAGATAACTTAATCATACATAAAAGAATTCAGAGGAGATTCAAATATTTCTCATAGATAAACTTGATCATAAACCTACAATTCATCGGATCTCGACAAACACACCGCAAAAAGAGTTACATCGAATAGATCTCCAAAAAGATCAAGGAGAACATGGTATTGAGATCCAAAAAGAGAGAAGAAGTCATCTAACTATTAACTATGGACCCGAAGGTCTATGGTAAACTACTCACAACTCATCAGAGGGGCTATGGTGTTGATGTAGAAGCCCTCCATGATCGATTCCCCCTCCGGCACAGCACCGACGAAGGCTCCAAGATGGGATCTCGCGGATACAAAAGGTTACGATGGTGGAAATAGTTTTTCGTGGCCTCCTCTGATGTTCTCGGGGTACGTGGGTATATATAGAAGGAAGAAGTAGGTCGGTGGACGCCCGAGGGGCCCACGAGATAGGGGCGCGCCCAGTAGGGGGGAGCGTGCCCTCCATCCTCGTGGCCGCCTCGATTGCTTCTTGACTTGCACTCCAAGTCCTCTGGATCACGTTCGTTCCAAAAATCATGCTCCCGAAGGTTTCATTCCGTTTGGACTCCGTCTGATATTCCTTTTCTTCGAAACACTGAAATAGGCAAAAAAAATAGCAATACGGGCTGGGCCTCCGGTTAGTAGGTTAGTCCCAAAAATGATATAAATGTGTAAAGTAAAGCCCATAAACATCCAAAATGGATAATATAATAGCATGGAACAATCAAAAATTATAGATACGTTGGAGACGTATCAGAGGGCAACGCGCTTCTCCCCTCGTGCGAGCAGGAGAGATGGCGCGAGCTCGCCCGCGTCACCAAAAAATCGGCGGGAGGATTTTGGCTCACCTCCCGCCGCTCCACCCCCTATTTAGCCCCTCCCTCACCGCCCCAACTCCCGCCACCATTCTTCCTCCGTTCGCACCTTCCCGCCGACGCGCATCGGCACCGACGAGCAGGTAAGCGGCGCATCTTCATCGGGCAGCGGTCCACGGCGTCGGAGCTCCTTCACCGGCCGGCGTTCATCTTCCACCACCGTCCCCCCTCGTCATCAAGCTGCAGCCATGGCCTCTGTGAGTTTAATCCCCCTTTCTCTCTGTTCCTTCTAGCTAGATTTGAGCTACAGCTAGGGTTTGATCTAGATGCATGGTTGATTAGTGGTCTGATCTATGAGTCGATATGGTTGGTTGCTATGCTGCGGTTGCAATTTGTGGTAGGGATAGATGTTCAAGCATGTGGTAGGCTAGATTAGTAGTAGAGTTTGAAGTTGAACCTTGTGCTTGTGTTGAATCATGCTTAGATATGTGATTTGTAGCTATTGGTGGTCTATTTGTAGCATGTTGTTTGTTGTAGATGTATGTTTCTGCTCATAGATTGTCTGGTATGCTTAGTATGATAGTGATGAAGCATGTGCTTGCTATGATAGTGATGAACCATGTGCATGTATGCTCCTGCTTTTATGGATTGTCCGGTATGTTGTGTGCTATGCTCACTGTTAATGCGTGCTATGATTGTAGGACATGACCACGCAGACGCAAGATCTTAGTCAGGCCATTGTCGTGTCTGACAGCCAGTTTGCTCCATCGTTTGTTGAGGACGCGCAGCCTATGTCCGAGATGGCACCTGATTCAGAGGTGTTCGAGTCTGATTCCCTCTATGTGCTAGTAGTGCTTGTTGAGCCAACTCCTGCTGCTATTGCTGCTGCCGCTGCAATCAAGCTAGCAGCAGCAAAGGCAAAGAAGGATGGTAGGTCCAACAATATGAAGTGGCAGCCGTTCATGTCCACGTTCGTGCTGGACAAGATGTGTGAGCTCATCTCTAGTGGAGTTAGGACTGACAAGGGCTTCAAGGAGGTGCACTTGAACACCGTTGCGAAGAAGGTGTTCGAGTTCTGTGGGCAAGAGGTGTCTGCCACCCAGGTGTACAACCACCTGAGGAAGTGGAGAAGTCGATGGATCCAAGTGTCCAAGCTAAGAGACCTTAGCAGCGCCTCATGGGATGAGAACACTTGCTCCATAGTTCTGGAGGCAGAGCACTACGCCGGCCATGTCGCGGTTAGCTCACAGCCCTCTTCCTTTTCATACTGTCCACCATTGCCTACTCCTAATCGCAACTAACAACACATGTGTTTCATTCTTAGGACGACCCAAGGGACACTGAGTTCCTCAACACACCCATCCAGAAATAGAACTAGATGCAGCATTATCTTCTCCTTCGGGCTGGCAACTAGGAAGCATGTCATGGGCTCGGGTGAGCCTCTTGGTTCTCCCATGCCAGACTTCCCTGGGACACCGGACGTTGAGGTCCTTGATGGCCCTGACAAGCCCGCTGTGAAGCCCTTCGACAAGCCATTTGACCCCAACCATGATAGAAAGAGGAAGAGAGGAGGCCTAATGGAGGAGGAGATCAATGTCTTTTGCAGCATGACTGAGGCGGTGAAGGAGGTGGCAACAGCCATCAGGGAGTGCAAGCCCCTCGACGTCCACCCTGACCTGTATGGTGTTGTCATGACCCAGGGTGGATTCAGCGACGAGGCTCTCATGGCAGCTCTCAGCCACCTGCTTGACAACAAGGCCCAGGGTGTTGGGTTCGTTGCCATGGCCGACGCTCACAGGGTGGTGTGGCTCAGGAGCTGGCTAGGCAAGCACTACTAGTAGAGTAGTGCTGCCTGTGAGCGTGCATGATCCCCGACGGCGATGGCGATGGCGACGACGACAACGATGACGATGACGACGTACATTTTGTGTAGCTAGGGCCCAAAAACTATTTGATGGTCTGTATATTTTGGTGATGTGGTATATACTAACCCCTCACGCTGATGGTGAACTTGCGGTGGTAGGACGACACCCTCTTTTGGATGTGGTGGTAGGTTAACACCAAGGTAGTGCTAGGTTGAACTTGTTATGCCGTATGATCACGCATGCTTTACTTCTCTTCCGCTCCATTATTGTTTGTGTGCTACTTTGCTTGCTACTTGTGCTCCATTGATTTGCTGCTTCAACTTTTCCTCTTGTGCATTGCTAGGGCAAGTGGTATATCGTATTCATCGGTGAGGTTCCAGGGGTTTATAGTTCATGGGAAGAAGCCAATGCACAAGTGGCATCGTATAGCAACTGCAACTATAGAGGGTTCAAGACTAGGCAGGCAGCAGAACAAGCTTACTCTGCATGGGTGCGAAAGCACGGAGGCAGCAGTGTCGACAGTGCCAAGGTTGGAGCTGTCAAAGTGGAAGCTGCTAAGGTGGATCGTCAGTTCGTCCTGAAGCTGAAGAACTTCATCATCTTCGCCCAGTTCATCACCATTGTTGTGTTGTGGCATTGGTGTGCTAGCTGTGATCGTTGTGGATAAGCTCACCAACTAGGGTACAAGGTAAGCACGACATGTACGCCGTATGCAACCAAACGCCGTGTTCATGTGCCGCTAGGGCCAATGCAGCCAACTAAACAAAATGCACATGGGTATTACCTAATGCAGGGACTAGGGATACACGCAACCAAACAAGTTGCGTATGGTGTATTAGGGCCTGTTTTTCCTCAACAGACTTGGTTGAGAAGGCTATGCAATGCGACTACTGTTCCAAACTGGAACCAAACACGCCCTAGTAGATTGTCATTGTCTTGTGAGGTAGAGGCGTTAGTTCCGTTTGATATGCAAAGCGACTTTGGCTTGGAATTCAGTATGCATCTGCCGAGTCTTCGAGAAAAACTGAATGACATGAGCCGTGCTTTTACTAATCATCAAGCAGAAACGGATGGAATGGACTGCCCACAGATCAATGGCGGCATGAGAGCTGTTGACGGTTTAATTAAACTGCTGACGGCGGTGGGAAATGGGGAGATCAGTTGGCATGCCATGGTCGTCAGGTCAACCCCTAATTTTTTGTGCATATATGGGTACGACGCCTCTTCCCTTTCCCGTTGGAGCGTCTCCGTCCGTCCGACCACACCATCCACGGGCCGTCCATGCGTGTACGCCAGTGAGTGCATATTGCAGGTTTACAGGAGGGAAACAGTTTGCTGCAGGAAATAGACATCCATATAACAATATAATAACATGAACAAAGTCAGGATAAAAACTTCTTGTCCAAATGGTCCGGTGAGCCAGCGACGTCAGCTCCCTGTGGATATATTTTCATTGACAACGACAGGGTTGTTTGTAGATCACAATTTACCGTAATACAATAATTAAGTACTTATGGTAATTTGTAAGTCAAAATTTATAAATTACTCTCTCGATCCATATTAGTTGTCTTAAATTTATTGAGATACGGATGTATCAAGACAGGCCAAAGGCCATACGTTAGTCAACCAACCTTTCCAAGGTCAATCTTATAGAAATTTAAATACATTTTTTTCTTCTCCCTAAGAAAGGTGACTCTCAGACGACAAGGGCTTGCTAACTCCCATCGGCACCGCCTCCGATCTGCGTCTCCTTCCATGACCTAGGGCTATGGAGGCGCGGTGAACCTTGTCGCGGGAAGGCTACTACTCCGTTCTAGGTGTTTTTTTAAGTCGATTAGGTTTTGTGTCCTGCTCAAAAAGGTGAGGCAGCGGCGGTTCCCTGAAAATGGAATAAGGTCCTTCTCGACTAGTTCCTGTCTCGATGGTGCATCTAGCATCGTCGAAAGGGCGTATGGAGGTGCGTCTCCGGTGGTGTTCGTCTTTGTTCATGTGTCTATAAATTAGATCCTTCTGATCAATGCTTCTCATCATCAATGATGGTTGTTGTTCCGGTGAGTTGGTCATGTGGGACCTTAGCACGACAATTTACTAACTGTCTACTACAACAAGACTTGCTCTGTTTCGGTGAGAAGGGGCGATGACGGCAGCGCGCCTTCGGCTCGGTCCAGTGATTGTGCTCGTCACTATGTGGTCTATGGGCTGAATATAATTTATGTTACTTCTCGTGTTCTTTGTACCGCCATGACAGTTGATGAATTGATCAAAAGTTTTCCTTGCAAAAAGGACGTACTTATAGAAATTTTTAAAAATTATACATCGGTCCTGGCGAAATCAACATTGTCTTCCTCTCACATCCACCCGCGACCAACAAGTCCTTGTTGATGGCGGGCATGATGTCATCAAAGCCATAGTCCTACCGAACCAACACCCTGAAGAAGAAACGGCCAAAGCCAATGCTATCGGATGATAACAAATCCAAGATCCCAACCTCCAAAAAAGCTAAAATGCCTCTCGCTAGCATCGAAGGCCGCAAAAATGTGACGAAGAGGAGGCGGGAGAACCAAACTGCAAAGGAAAGCCGTCGCTGCCGCCATGCCGACAAACCATGAAAATCCTAACCTCGCCGACCAAGGAGGCCAGCAATAATCTACAGCAATGAGCCATTGCCGCCGCGTAGAAAACACCGTGGAGACCGGGGGGGGGGGGGGGGGGAGGAAACTTATTCACCGGATCGACGCCGCCACCACCAACAATTCGTCGCCTCAGCAGGAAAAAGCTAGAGATTGGGACCTTCCTCATGGTCGCACACCGGCAGAGCAGGAGAGGGTCGGTGACCTACCGGTGGATCGAGGAGGGATGACGGTGTGATACATCCAAAAAATCACCAACTGATTGGTGGGACCGGCGTAATATACCAAAGTACTTTTGCACATAGGCTATAATTTTTTTTGAAACATAGGCTATAATTAGCACCACGTACTGGTCCACCAGTCAACTGTATGTCAGCTAAGCAAAATACATATCAATGGCTGTATTGAGTCATTTATTGTAACTTTAGTGGTCGTATTTCGGGTATTTCAAAATTGTGGCCAAAGTGAGACACCAAGTCAATTTCAGTTACCGTAGATTGATTTTTTTCCTACACAACGAAAGTCTAGCGGCTTCAGTTCCACCTTGATATGCAGAGTTGACCTTCTTTCTTTGCGTGTCATGTAGTGACCTGTGTGTGTGTGTGTGTGTGTGTCATGCAGAGTGACCTTGACTCGGAATCCTATAAATGATCTTATAAATCTAAGAGAGTCATATGCATTTTGAGTCTTTGCTTCGTAATTCAATTTAAATTTTCATCAACCAATTCATAAAGCAACGCCCGGGGTATCCTCTATTTCAGTAATTATGCATTTGCGTAGTCTTGCAGAAAAAATGTACTCCCTCCATTTGGAATTACTCGTTCAAGAAATATTTCTTGAACGAGTAATTCCGAACGAAGGGAGTATCACCGACAAAAGAAGTATGACTTGAGCCCTGCTTTCATCAATTATAAAATAGAAAACGGGTACAGCCGCACATGAAATCGGCTGCCCGCTGATCATCCACCACATCTGCTTATCTCTTACACATGATTTTCACCTTTTTGCAAAGAGGGAGCGCGTGACTTCAACGCGGTCGAAAGCCTTGGACCAGCTGGCATAAAAGACCCTTCCTAACATTTTCTGATGGCAAGTTTAATTTTTTGAGGATGGCAACTTTAGTTGTGAAACATGACAAAATTCTGTGTGGATAACAATTTTAGTTTTTTTTGTGTGTTTTTTTACAGATGGCAATTTTAATTATAAAAATATCAGGAGGGTGTTACTGTGTGCCACACGTATGACACTTATCATCTAGAAGAAAGCAAGCTGGCATGTACATAATTGATGTCACACGAAAAGAAGCGTTGCCATGAGTGCAGACCAGTTGGCACCGTCAGGTCAACCCGTAGGAGGTGTTTGTGCACATACGCATCCTCTTCTGTTTCCCGTTGCTGAGTTTGCCCACAGGTCCATGTGTGTACGCCAGTGAACAAGTAACAGCGATGACACAAACAAATTCAGGATAAAAACTTTCTTGTCCGAACAGTCTGCAGGTGAGCCAGTGACGAGTCAGCTTCCTCTCAATGTATTGTCATTGACAGTGACAGAGTTGTTTCTAGATCACAAGCTGGCCTACTGTTCCCATACTATACTTGGATATCACTATTGCCTATAATAGCAGCCTTTAATTATGTCCCGGCACTAGGTTTGAAAAAGGCTGTACCCGTTCTCATGGATGATGATACTGAGCGATCTTGACCTGTGGGATGATTCAGTACTCCCATATCTATAGCTTATTTTGGAAAAAATATATCTAGAACTTATCAAAAAGGATGGATGACATGAGCTCGACTTACACTATTCATCAAAGACAAAAATGAAACGGTCACTGAAGTCGATTGCCCACTGGCCGCCCACTGATCGAATCACTGATCACAACGTATATCTGCCCATCTACCCGGCGACGACGTACGCCCTCGTCTGCATGGCATCTCCCGCGCGTGATTCTTCTCCCCTTTCCCGCGCGTGATTCTGACGCGATCAAACTTTGGACCTCTAGCTTGATACCGCACAGAAAGATGGGATGCCATGCGTGCAGATTCAGCCAGATAGTAAGCTACAAGTGCTTGAGATTGCAGCAAAGCTTCGCATCATCTGCACATAAAGCTAGGTGAAGGTGACCGACAGGAGCTCCGTTGACATGCAAAACTGCGTTGACATTTTGCGTGGGGGAGAGAAATGCTCCCTCTAAAACGTCTTATATTAGTTTATAGAGAGAGGGAGTACTAGTGAACTTAGAATACTAACCGTTCTTGTGCCAAAGTGTCTCAAACTTTCTCCCACAAGAAAAAAAAAGTGTGTTGAAACTTTCATTACAAAAAGCACTTTTATGATACTTGCTTGACTAATATGTTGGAATAAAGTTAGTTGACAGATTATGTTTTGCAAAGCCGAGTGAGCATATTCTTGTGCACTTTGCATTTGAGGCGGACATGCCTCAGAGCTTAGTGGGTTATCCCACTAATCATGCCACCTATCGCTCAAGTCGAAAACAGCCACTCCTTCGTTCAAAAACAAAGTATAAACTACTTTGTCGTAAGCCAATCTTTATAAACAATTTCTTTATGCCAAAATGCCGAAGAAAAAAGTCAACCAACCTTTACAAGGCCATTCTTACAAACATAAAAAAAGTGCATATCTGTCCCGGGGAAAATTTACGTTGTCTTCCTCAATCGATGTTGTCGTCCTCCCACACTTGCCGCCGGCAGTGGCGAACGCAGGAATAATTTCTAGGTGTGGCGGAGTGTATGAACAAAAAAACCATGTATAATTCAACTATGGAAGTGCTCACTAGAATACTCAATAAATATTACTTGGTGTTCAACAAATAAAACCGAAATCAAAACTTAACTATTGGCACTCTAAATACCTCAGCTGATGAAGATTACATGGATGATTGAGTGCCAAAAAAACCATTTATATTACCTAGACCGGCATAAAAATGACCTATAAAACATAAACACCAGAGATAAATCATGAATTAGTAACTAGTAGGATATAATGATAGAAACAACATTATGCAAGTGAAGATAGTTAGAAAGAATACATACCCATAATGAAGATTTACTCTCATTAAATAGAACGTGGCAATGGCATTCTTCTACCTTCACGTTGAAATTCTTTCTTAATTTCAGCAAGATCAAGTCCTTTAAATATCTCTCTCTCGATGTAGCACACCATTAAGTCATCAAGCCAACCATCGGACATCTTGCTGCGCAAATCAGTCTTGATGATCTTCATTGCTGAGAAGGCCCTTTCAACCGATGCCGTTGCCACCGGTAGAAGCAACCCCAACTCAATAAGGCGATAAACCAGAGGGAACATAATATTTCTTTCAAGTTCAAACATTTTCTTGGCTAGGCTTGCAAGATCATAACAAACTCTAAAGTCATCATGTCTTTTCATGTGGTTGATGAACAACTGGAGCTCGGTTTTCATACGCTTACGGTCATCACTGGAGAAATCTGCATCATAGATGTCTGTAAGCTTAGACACTTTGTCCAAATCAAACTTGGAAAATGAGTCTCTTGGGTCAAGACAAGCAAATCCACATAGCAGTTCTGAAGCCATGTCATTAAAGCGATGATCCAGCTCTGTGGTGATAGCATCTATCGCTGCATAGAAGGTATCAACACGAAAAAAATGTTCTTGAGTAACATTATTTCTCCCTCCTTTTCTTGATCGGCCGAATCTCGGTACAACTTCATCCATATTTGGAACCGGAATATCATTAACATTACAAAAGATCTTGACATCTTCAAAGAGTGGTTCCCAACCATGGTTCCTCAAGTTGGCCAAGGAAGACCTCACATCTGTAACCAAAGACATGGCTTGAACAATATTCTGATCCTTCCGTTGGAGGAGAAGTGACAACTGATTTGTAATGCGAAGGATTTGCAACATCAACTTCATGATGAACACAAAGCTAAAAGACTCCATTATCTGCACCAAACCTCCTGCCCTAGATGGATTACGCTCATCCTCATGCACAATAGCTAACACTTGTATAACTGCATCCCACATCGATTCTATACGAACTAGTGTTTTATAATGAGAGCCCCATCTTGTATCTCCTGGTCTAGCCAATGATGTTTCTTGGTTTTTCCCTCTTCCTGAGAAAATTTCTCCACTCTCTAACTTAGCCAACAGATTTATGCGTTGCTTATCAAGCAATATATCCTTCCTCTTGCAAGACGAACCAGCGGCGTTCACAATCAAGGCCACATATTCAAAGAAATCCTCAATGGAAGAACAGCATCTTGAGACAGCAACAACTACTAGCTGCAATCGGTGGGCGAAACAATGCATATAGAAAGCATATGGGTTTTCATCTCGGACAAGTTTTTGAACACTATTGAATTCTCCCCTCATATTAGATGCTCCATCATACCCTTGCCCTCGTAAATTTGCAATAAGCAGCCCATTCTTACCAAGAACCTCAACCAATGCTTTCTTTAGTGCTTCTGCTGTTGTCTCCTTGACATGCTTGATACCCAAAAATCTTTCAATAACTTCTCCCTTGCTCATATACCTGTAAGGCATAGAAGAAATAATACAATTAGTTAATTAGAAAAAAAGGTGATTACCAGGCAAAAGACGGAACACATAATAAAGTAACCAATGGGTTACCTCACAACCAAGGCCATTTGTTCTTTTACTGATATATCACGAGATTCATCAATAAGAACCGAAAAAAGATTATCCCCCATCTCTTGTTTTATTGCTCTTCGGACCCCATCTGCACAACTTTTGGCAAGTGCTTTTTGAATTTTTGAAGAAATCATTTGTGCATTTCCTGGGCATAGCTCATCAAACGCAATTCTCACTTCCTCCTTTCTTGCTTTGTACCAATCAAGCATCTCTAGAAAATTACCTTTATTTAAGGAAAGGGCAGATTCATTGTGTCCACGAAATGGTTCACCTTGCAATGCAAGAAAACTTACAATCCCCAAAGATGTTTCCAAACGGGTCTCGTACTTGATTAATGATTCTTTGTTATAGACTGTAACCTTACGCTTCAGACTTGAGCTTTGATTTTTAAAATCTTCATATGCTGTCCTTGATTGATTGTGGATACTCCTGGGGCCACCAACATGAAGAGGAAATGCCTTGTATGCATTCTTCCAAGTACTGTAGCCATCTTTGGTGAAGGTAGTATGACCAAATTTTTCATCCACCGGATCTTGTCTGAAAAGAAAACAATAAAAGCAATAGACTGCATTCTTTTCCACGCTATATTCCAACCAAGGATTTTTTTCATACCATGCTTCACAAAAGGCCCTGTCAAAATGATCACGTTCGTACGTATGACCGACCGGTCGAGTTGGACCCTTTGCCACATAAGCCAATCTAACTTCATCTCTAATGTTGGGATGAAAATTATTAATTGGAATACGAAGCCCGGGATCAGGCTGGATGTGGTCAGGATGCAACTCCTCAATGAACTTGCCCTCTCCCCCGTCTCTAGCTATTGGTTCATTCTCAATATAATTTTCGCCTTCATTCTCTTCCTCTTGAACAGATGCTGAAACTTCAATCCGCACATTCTCTTGATGCGCAGGCTCTTCTTGTCGTTCAGCGACTACTTCCAAAGTTGGAGCTGGGCTCGAGGTGCTAGTGCCACTGGCTTTGGCAAAAATACTCTTTAAATCTGTATAAGAGAACACAAGAGAAACTAATTGGATGTTGGAGCAATACCAGTAGAATAATTAAATAAATGTTCAAGCAAGTAACCTGAGTACATACATGACACAATTGAAATGATGCGATCAAGGGGAAGAACCGAAGAAGTACAACTAAATTATACCTTTCATTACATACTTAATCCTCTTCTTCGGCGGTGTCATCTGCAAACCCTGCGGACTCGACGAGTCGCGGCCGCCGCCTTGCTGATCTCGGAGCCTGTCGCCGTCTTGCCTGTCGCCGCCTTCGTGCCCACGGTGTCCAGTGATTGATTGCCGGTTGCCCGCTGCCATGCGTCCGTGCGGCCGTGCCCTAGCCTCTAAAGCGCCGCCGCGCCGCCTCCGTCTTGCGAGAAAGTAGCAACGAACGACTCGTATTCTCGTCTCGTAGAGTCGTAGTCTGCCTAGCAGTCGTGCGTCTGTGTCCTTCAGCCCATGGGCACGGCCCGTCATTCAATCGGCAGTAACCAAGCCCAATAGGAGGCACGCGCACGCCCTACTACCTGAAAAATACGCCAGGCTAATACACTAGTATAGTAGTATATATACGTATTTGCACGGCAGCTTAGGTATGGCGTTCGCCAAACCACGCCATATAGCTAGGTTCGCCCCTGGCCGCCGGCCAGCCAGACCTTGTTGATGCGGGTAAAAAGTCATTAATTCACAATCTTACTGACTCAATCCACTGGAAAAGAAACTGTCAAAGACGACATAATCGGAAGATCACAAATCCAAGATTCCAACCTTCAAAAAAAGCTCACGTGCCTCCCACTAGTACGAAAGGCCGCACCGATGTGACGGAGAGGAGGTTACAGGACAAACCTACAACATGAAGCCGTCGCCGCCACCATGCCAATAAACTCTGGAAATCCTAACATCGTCGTCCAAAGAGCCCAGTAAGAGAAGCGGGGAGGTCGAGGAAACTTCTATTCACTATATTGAAGCCGCCACTAGCAACAACGATTTATTGCCATGTAACCCTACTAAAAGTATTAAAAATTAGAGATTTGAGTCTTCCTCAGAGCCACACATCGACAGAGCAGGGAAGATGACGTGATACATCCAGAAATCTCATCATTGGGGTTAATACAGGAGAGGAAAAAGATGAGTGGTGTTATATATCTCTGTACTTAATCAGGCTATTATATGTTATTTTAAATTAATATTACTCATCTTGTTTATTTATATTAAATTTTTATACTCATGTATATCTCTTTTTAGCATAATATCTTCCACAAAATCATATATTTTATAATATATGTTTGATAATTAGCACAAAATTGGCTTACTAAATAAGAAGACACATTTTTCTTTCTTCACATCTCCAACATGGAAATATATGAGTGTGCAACATACGATTTAATTTTTCAATGAATGTTATAATGGTTTATTGAATTTTAGTTTAAGAAATTTCCTCGCTTAGGAAACCATTGGATCAATTGATCATCGATAGCCTTACATCCAAGAAAATATAAGAGAAGTTGTCTATGTTTAGCTGGAACAATCTTATGTATTATTTTTAGATGTATATTGTTGTATTTGTAAATGTGCATACCAAAGTAGGCATGTTAAAAATCTGTATAAATCTATGGTTTACAAATCCACCGGATATTATTTATGGGAATGTGTCCAAAAAATGGATTGATAGAGGTTTCTAGAGTATAGGATTGTTTATTTTATTTGATGTGTATACAAATGTTTGTCCTTGAAAATCTACAATTGCTTACTTCATGATTCTTTCATCTATACTTTAATATAAAAATGTACAAGTTGGTGAAATCCAAACAATTTCAACCATCCAATAGGATGACACTTGCATATTTAACGGAGGCTTAAAAGAAGAGTTAGGCCAACGCTGGTGTTTACCATGGTTACTTTGTGACAAGGTAATCTTTCCTGATTTTTATCCGAGGGGTAGCATGCCTATTCCCATATTGCATAAATTTGAACATGGCCTTTTTCTTGTCAGAAACTAGGTGTTTTACTTTCAGAAATTATAGGGTTAAACATGGATGGTTTCACTTTTAGAGGTGGGAGGTTTCAAAAGAATAGGGTTCTCTTCCAGAAATTATGTGTTTCCAACTAAAGGCAACCTTAAAAAATTAGAAAAGAAAATATGAATATGGGTTTGTTCAATCACATCCATTTCATCATTCATAAAAGAGGATCTCAAACGTTCAACAAAAAATCTACTATATATATTAAAAGTATATTATTAGTTAATATGAAAATAAATAGACTCGCAATAAAACATGGCCCGTCATGTGAACTAAGCATAACATCACATTCTTACATGTTAGTTTTGTCACAAGTCGAAACTTTATAGACTCTAACTACGTTTGTAGATAAAGTACCTAATTTGCATCTAGTCTCATCTTTACCCCTAAAAAAACAGTGCTCAACTTTGTCCCTCTTTCGTTGAGTGCACTTATAGAAATATCCTTCCGTACATTTTCATCCAGACAAAGGCCTTTGACTGGACGGAAAATTTACGGAAAGACATTTCTATAAGAACACTTAACGGAAGAGGGGCAAAGTTGAGCATTGTTTTTATTTAGGGGTAAAGATGAGGTCGGATGAAAATTAGGTGGGGGATGTAAACGTCCCATTATAATATCATTGGATCCATCTTTAAATATATTTTTTATTACAAGATATAAAGTGAGGATAGGAGTTGATAAAGATGCCCATGGGTATGACCAACATAGCAACAAGGAGATGACATCGTTTCCACCACCATGCAAGGGCACTTTAAAAAGAACATTCGACATGGTTCTTTCTTTTTTTCTTTTGCAGAGAAACCCTTCAACATGGTTCTGCCGACTCAATCCTACACAACTGGTCCATCTGCACCTGCACCTCGGAAGCACACTCCTAAATCCCATAATCAAGCATGCCTTGTACCTTGCCTCTTTGAGCCACCTATTCTCACTACCCCCAACCCCTTCACTACCGCGCATCCCGAACCTCAAGGCGGGGCGGGGGGGGGGGGGGGGGGGATGTAAAATAATTTAAATGTTTCATTTTTTATGTTTCTATATGACTATTCAAGGCATGCGGCATCATGCCCAACAGCATTTTATAGAAAAACAAACCCCAACATCTTACAACCATTAATACATCACAGCATAGGGGAAGCTAATCAACCTTGAAACTTAATAAACTCTTTTTTGGCGAGAAGGCCAAAGGTTACATTAAAATAAACCAACCTTTACTGGCCACACTTACAAAATTTTAAAAAATTACACGCCGGTCCTGGGTTGTCTTCCTCTCACACTTGCTGACAAGCAGCCAGTCATGGTTGATGAGGGGCAAGAAATCATCAAGACCATGGTCCTAAAGAGAAAATGACCTGGCGAAGAAAGTGTTAAAGCTGACACTACCGGAAGATCACAAATCCAAGATTCCAACCTCCAAAGAACTCACATGCCTCCTACTAGCACCGAAGGCCACACTTATGTGTCGGAAACGAAGCTGGAGGACCGAACTGCAAAGGGAAGCCCTTGTTGTCGTCATGCCGACAAATCTTGGAAATCCTAATTTCGCTAGACAAGGAGGCCGACAAGAATCTGCACCAACGAGCTACCAACGCCACATGGACGACACCGAGGAGGCTTGAGGAAACTTTATTCGCCAGACTGACGCCGTTGGCACTACCATCGATTCGTCGTCATGTAATAACCCTACTAAAATCCTCAAAGCAGGAAAAACTAGAGGTTGGGGCCTTCCTCAGAGTCGCACAACGGCATAGCAGAAGGTCGGCGACCTACCGGTGGAGGAGGAATGGTGACGCGATATACGTCCAGAAAATCTCCTCTCAGGGGTTTGGAGACGAGAGAGATGAGCGAAATCTATCCCTGCACTTGATGCAAGAAAAATAACCGTAGCCCTTATTCGATGTGGTAGACCCAAAAATTCGAGTTTTCTTGAATGGACATGACATGAATTTGAAAGGGAAACGCTTGCAAATAGCACGATGACAACTCGGCGCGCGTCGGCCGTCTCCGCAGCCATCAGATCTGAGTTTTGTTTGACGTCCGTCAACGCAACTCGTTCCCGGAGGTAACAGGTGAATGTTATCCCGAGTGCAACATGGGTCATGTCGCAACCGGCGAGCGCAACATGGCTCGTGTTTAAACCGGAGTCGGATAGTAGGGTGGTGGACGGTCTTTTTCCTGAGCTCAGCATGCTGCGACCGTGAGCACAACATGACCCAGTGCTGCAAAATGGGCTCAGATGACATGTTCACGGCCATGAATGTGTCTCCAATTTGAAAAGATGTATTGAAAAGACGTCACCGGAACACAGCCATCACCTGGCGAAAAGCGGAATTCACTTTTGACTTATTATTAGTATATACGTATAGGTGTTGAAAAAAATGAAGCACTTGGGTAAATAAGAGCAACTCCAATGGGACGATCAATTTGGGTCGGCACGGACAAAAGTGGAGGCCCAACGCGCCGACCCAAACGCAAATTGCGTCCGCCTAGCGTCCGCGTCGATCCATTTTCGACCCAAAATTGCGCCTGAAATGCGTCGGCGCGGACGCGCCGCGCGTCTCCTTGTCGGCCACCGCGTCCCCACCTGTAGGCCACCCAACCGCCGCCCGTCGCCTTATTTATTACGACCACCAACAGCGGGCCCATTAGTCAGCCGGTGGAAGCGTCCTTTTTTAAGCACCCGTGCGGCGGGGCCCGGCCTCATCCACTTCTGTCACATCTGCCCCCCCCCCCACCACTCCCTTTGCTTTCTCGCCGGCGACAGCAAACCCTAGCAAGTGATGGATCTCTTCGGCGGCGGCGGCGGCAGTGGCAAGGGCACCCCCGCCGCCGCGTCGTCCCGCACTCCTCCTCCCATTCCTCCTGCGGCACCGGCGCGTTTCCGCCCAGGTCGCCGGCGCCCGCACATCCCGGTGCACCAAGCGCGGTGGCACTGGGAGTACAGGCAGCCGCTGCCCTACCCCGACGTCACGTTGCCGCACCACTGGCATCTGGATTCGCAGCGGATCCCGATGCCGGCGGTTCCGCGGAGCCAGCGGGTGCATGACGAGGAGGGGCGCAGGCGCCGCGCGCAGCTCACGCCGGAGCAGCGTCGGCTGCCTGAGTATGCCGCCGACTCTCCCAACTTGGAGGCTTGGTTCGGCCTCGAACACGAGGAGCAACTGCGTGTAGGCGTCGACGCCGTCCCGCCGTTGTTCCCACCGCCGCCCCCGCAGGTAGTGTAGGAGGACATGGAGACGGAGGCGGAGTACCAAGCCGCCCTCGAGGAGGCCCTGCAGCACACGCTGGAGGCTAGCCGCCTCGAGGAGGACGCGCAATGGGATGGGCTGAAGCAAGCACTTGCCCTGTCAGCGCCAGGGGACTCCGTTCACACCCCGCTCTTCGTGCCGCCACCACCACCACCGCCACCCGTCGAGCCCAAGCCGGAGCTGGAGCCGGAGCCGACGCGGAAGTGCTCCCCGCCTCCACCCACTTGGCCGAAGGAGGCCTACACGTGGACGGGCCAGTACTGCGAGTGGGTGAGCGCGCCTCCTATCCACTTCACCGCGACGCCGACACAGGAGGCGACCCACCTTGAGCGCTAGAAGGCGCGCTGGCTCCGCCAGGTGCAGGCCGACGGCGAGCGCCGGATGTGCTACGAGGCGATGCTCCAACGCGACGCGGAGGCGCTCCGGCTCGAGGAGGAGGAGGAGGAGCGCGCGCGGTTGGCCGCAATCCCGCCGCCCGAGCAGACGCCGGAGGAGGCTGCCCTGGCAGCGTACCAGGTGGCGTTCGGGTGGGCTGGCCCTGCTCCCGTCTTCATTGACCTCACCGGCGATGGCGAGGTCGATGCCAAGGGCAAGGGTAAGGCCGACGACGTCTAGGGCAGCGTGCGAGGCGGCAGCAGGCGGGCGCGGACTTTTTTTATGTTTTAATTAATGTTTAATTAGGTTTAAGTGGACATTGGGCCGGCGTTTGACCGGCCACTTATGTTTAATTATGTTTATTTTGTGTGAGCTGCTTTTTATTTCACACCTATACATTTGGGTCAGCATCCCGTTAGACGGTCAAGTCGACCCATTAAAGAATGCGGACGCGCACGTTCGCCTGACGAAAAGCAGACAAAGCGCACGTTTCGTTTGAGTCGTCTTGTTGGAGTTTGCTCTAGATGCAGAAGGAGCACACTAGGGCGATGGATTGCTGGCGGCACCGGAGCTTTTCCGGTAGCGGGTAAAACCCGTGCCATGGCAGGGGAACCGGCCGGAGCGCTTTTACCGTTGACAGGGACGAGACCGGGCTGCCGACGCGGACCAAAGGCAGAGAGAGTGTGAGGCAGAAAGCGAGAGGAAGCAGCCAGCCATGGCGGAGAGGGACAGAAAAGATAAACAACGCGACGCGACGGGAGGAAGGAAGGACCGAGAAACCAAAGCGAGCGGAAGTCAAAGGCCCACGCGGGACAAGTAATTAAACCGGGCCAGCGGCGGCGGGATTAGTTGGTGTGGTCAGCGAGCGAGCGGGCGAGGGAGGGAGGAAGCCGCGGAACACGTGTGCCAATGTCACACCCCACGCCCACGCCCACGCCCACGCGGCGGAGCAGAGTCGTAGTACTACTACTTGGTCGACGTGAATGTAGCACGATACGACTTGCGTCCATCCGTAGGCTGCTGTGCTGCCCCCTCCGCCCAGCTCTGTCCCTCCGTTCACACGCACCTTGCCTCCTTCTTCCCTCCCTCCCTCCCTCCCGAGCGAGCGAGAGAGAAGCGAGCAAGCAAGAGGAACCAAACTTGCCAGCCTCCAGCTCCTCCGCCCAACGCAACGCAGGCAGGCAAGCCGGAGGCCCCGTCCCGTCCCGTCCTCCCGTATCCTCTCCCCCGGCCGGCGAGCCGATATACAGTCGAGACCACTTCCGTCCATCCTCTGGCCGGTAAGCAATTCACATCTCTTCACGCTTGCGCGCTCCGCTGCTTCAGTTTCGACAAGGGAAAAAGCTTTGATCCCTTCCCTGCCTGCGCTCGGTTGGTTTCTGCAGCTACCGGACGGCAGCAGATTTCTTCTGCCTTTCTTACTAGTCTTTTCTTTTTCCTTTTTTCTTGGTTTGTTTGTTTGTTTTCTCCCAACTGAATGAACAAACCAATTTTCGGTTGCTGATCCGCCGCTCCGATCTCGCTGCTTCCAACCGCTTCTCGCTCCGATCTTGCTGCCGCTCCTGCCACTGCTAGGTTTTTTCTACTAGGATTCTTGTTGGGGATCGCAACTCGCCGCGTGTTGCGCCGCCGCTCGCCTCCGGATATCACGGTGGGGATTTGTCCCCACCCTCTCCCTCTCCCTCTCCCTCACTATCAGCCGCAGTTTGTTTGTTTGTTTGTTGGATTTGTTCCTTCTTCCACCCCGAGCCGATTACTTTGCCTTCTCCCACCGCCGATCTGTTAGCTCGCGCTCTGATCTTTGACAGATGAGGGATTGGACGCCTCGTTTGTTCGTTCGTTCGTTCCCTCTCGCGTCTCTTTCATACCCCATGCATGCGACAGCGATGCAGCATGGCAGTTTACCCCGCCCCAGTAACTAAACTCTGCATCCGGCCGTTGGCTCTGCTCCGCTTTGTTGCAGATCAGTAAGGTGAACTAGGAGGATCCCCTGGCCTGCCCTGCGCCCCCCGGGTCTGTCAGGCCGAGGATCGATGGCCGGCGGCGGGACCAGCATCAGGAAGTATGTGGGCGCCCTCAAGGACTCCACCACCGTCAGCATCGCCAAAGTCAACAGCGACTACAAGGTATCGCCATCCCTCTCTGTCCCTTTTATCATTCATCTCAAATTTTGCTTCTAGAATTGTTTTTTAACTGTATTGTAATCGCTCTTTGCAACAGCAACTGGACATCGCGATCGTCAAGGCCACCAACCATGTGGAGAGGCCTGCAAAGGAGAAGTACATCAGAGGTAGTAACAAACTCATGTTTCTACAGGCGCAAGAGCATGATCTTCTTCTGTCTCAAGAAACACCATTTTTCTCATCATGTGCTTCCTCTTCTCAGACATTTTCATGCATCTTAATTCCGGGCGGGCTCGGGCGGACGTGGCCTACTGCATCCGCGCCCTCGCGAGGCGCCTCTCCAAGACGCGCAACTGGGCGGTATGTCCACCAAAAAAGATCTCCTGATATTCATTATCAGAGCAAATGATGTCTGCTGTACTTGCTACTATCTGGGTGATGCTCAGTAACTAATTAAGGTGGACTGGTGGTTATGATTGATGAACTTCTCATTTCTGTATTTATTCACCAGGTTGCACTGAAGACGCTAATTGTCATACACCGTGCCCTTCGCGAGGTCGACCCTTCTTTCCGTGATGAGCTCGTCAGTTACGGAAGATCTAGCGGCCAGATGCTACACATGTCCTATTTCAAAGATGACTCCAGCCCTGATGGTACTAGTTGCCGCTAACCTCGCCCTGGTCTTGGATTAGTATCTGAACTTTCTCTTTCGCAAAAACTAGAACTTTCTCCTGACATGTCTGTTGTGTTTGCAGCTTGGGATCACTCTGCTTGGATACGCAATTATGCTTTATTTTTGGAAGAGAGGCTCGAATCTTTCCGTGTGCTGAATTATGATGTCGAACTGGATCCATTGGTACGTAATCTAATGCAAGTTTATTTATATTTATATTAAGGAAACAAATATTGGCTTGGTCCATAGGGTGTCAATGGGTTACTTTAGCATCTCATTTGTGATAATAACTATTATCTGCAGGGAACACGAGATGTTGATACAACTGGTTTGCTTGCACAACTGCCAGCATTGTCGCAGCTTCTTTTTCGGCTAATTAGTTGTCAGGTGATTCATTGCTGTCTTATTCTGCGCAAAGTGAATCGCATCCAATATTTTTGAGGGGCCATGATATTTAAATCTGCATTGCTTACTATTGATTCATATTTTCAGCCGCATGGGTCATCATCTTATAACACCATAATCCAGCATGCCCTTTCAATGGTGAGGATTCAGAACATTTATGAACAGTGTACTATTAAATAGTGATTTCATCAGTCCTTGACTTTGTTTTGCTTGTAAATGGAAGGTTGCTACGGAGAGTGTTAGGATCCAGACAGCCATCAATGATGGCATACTCAATCTAGTTGACAAGGTACTGGCCACTAGCTTATTTTGTAAGATTGTTATCTTGTATGCTTCATTTGTTTATCTTACACCATTGGCATCTTCTGTACAATGCAGTTCTTCGATATGCATAGGGACGACGCTATTAGGGCCCTCGATATATACAAAAAAGCACTTAAGCAGGTTAGTTACTTTTTTTTCCTATTGTTGGTCAACCAATTATTTTGTTAGTTTGAATTGGTTTTCCACAACACCTGAAATGATGTCCATGTTTCTCTATACTTATCGTCATTTTTGGGTTGTGCAGGCAGGGCAACTTTCTGGATTTTATGAGACATGTAAAACCATACATATTGGGCGGGATGAGAAGCTGTTAACAATCGAGCAGGTTTAGTTCGCATCCTCGGGATTATTTGTATATTTCCATTGTTGTTCTTATTATGTTTGTAAACTTGCTGATAGCCTACCGATAACACATGCAGCCTCCTGCGTCATTCTTGCAAGCTATGGAAGATTATGTGAGAGATGCTCCCCTTGCTTCAAAAAACCAGGTTTGAAACTTCTACAAGTAAATAATGGATGTATAATTTCCTTACAGTTCAGCTAGTATCCTTGTATTGTACTCCCTCCGTCCCAAAATAAGTGACTCAAGTTTGTACTAGCTTTGTAGTACAAACTTGAGTCACTTATTTTGGGACGGAGGGAGTATAATTCTTATAAAAATGTGATGGAAGACTAAAGTAAGAAACAGTTGTTGCAAAACTGAGCTTTCCATTGTTCAGTTGACCATATGAACCTTTATTGTCATTGTTTGTCCTCCATTTTTTCGTCCTTGCTAATATTTCTAGGACGTCTTCATTTGTTTGCAGGCTGTACTGGCAATAGAGTACAACAGAAAACCAGAAGAGGAAGAAGCATCAACTCCACCACCACCTCCTCCTCAAGTATCAACTTCAGAGAAAGAACCAGAACCAGAGCCGGTTAAAAAAGTCGTGCCTAGAGTCGAGCAAATAGATTTGCTGGTAATTTTCCATGTCACTAGAGCAACTGCATATTATCTTATTTATAACTGAATCAGCCTAACAAATTCATCTCTGCTTTGCAGGGGATGGATGAGCCGATCCCTGACACGTCCGAGCTAGATCAAAACAATGCTTTGGCCTTGGCAATTGTTGAACCAGGTACATACATCTTCCAAATGGATTATCTTAATTCGTTAACATGTGAAATGTTAGAAACAAGAAGAAAATCAGGCACTAAAATGCGTGTGCCAATTCTCACCTCTTGCTGCAGATAATGCGCCTAAAGCTGCTGTTAGTTCCGAAAACGTCGCCACTAGCTGGGAGCTGGCTCTGGTCACAGCACCCAGTGCAAGTGAAAATGTTGCTACTTCAAGAAACTTGGTGAATACCTGAAACACTTTCTTTACCTGATGATGATCATGTGTCTGAAACCAAACTGACATTTTCCCGCGCTACAGGCCGGTGGACTGGACCTGCTCACCCTCGACAGCCTCTACGACGACGCGCACCGGCACACGCAGCAGAACGCAAGCTACAACCCCTGGGAGCAGCCGGCCCCGGCTTCATCGGCTCCAATGATGCAGCAGCAGTATCAACCGCAGCCGATGCACAACCCGTTGTACGCCTCGGCGCAGCAGCAGCAGGCCTTCATGCTCCAGCAGCAGCAGGCCTTCGTGCTCCAGCAGCAGCACCAGTACCAGCAGCAGTACCAGCAGATGATGATGATGGGCGCGCCGTCCCTCCATCGCCAGGCGTCCTCCAACCCGTCGCTCCATCGTCAGGCGTCCTCCAACCCGTCGCTCCATCGCCAGGCGTCCTCCAACCCGTCCTTCCATCGCCAGGCGTCCTCCAACCCGTTCGACAGATCATACGTGCCGGCAGGTGGTTACCCTAATGCTCCGGCGATGCAGCTCCACACCGGCAACGCCTACAATGGGACCGGCATGATGTAGAGATGCTCGTGGTGGTTTTTCTTTTTTGCTTCGCCGTTGCAATTTTTTTCCGGGTTAGTAGGCACCTGGTGTATAGTTTAGATGAGTAATGGCAGGGGAAGTATTTTTCCCCGGCTATTTGTGGTCAGGACGGTTGCTTGTGCTGTGCAGCCGTGAAGTATTGTCCAGGGAAATTAAATTCTGGGAACATGGTAACAATGTTTGAAACAGGAGAAGAGAGATGAACATTGTGAAAAAAAAGGTATCAACAGAGCAACTTTTCTCTCTCTTCTGAGACATGAGAAAAAACAGACATTATTTAATAAGATACTCCCTCTGTTCCATAATGTAGTGCATATAGATTTTTAGGAAAGTCAAACCTCGCAAACTTTGACCAAGTTTGTGGAGGAAAATATTTACATCTAGAATGCGGAACATATATATCAGATTCATCATAAGACGTAGTTCCATATTTTATATATTTGGTATTGTAGATATAAATAGTGTTCTCTATAAACTTGTCAAAGTTTGTAAACTTTTTAAAAAATCTATATGCCCTACATTTTGAAACGGACGGAGTATTTAGTTTTTCCTTTTGAGATGGGGTAAAAAATAGAACTGAACTGAAACTATGCATCAACAGGATTGATCAGTCAGATCAAAGCAAGATGCATTTTGCTCAGATGTTAGTCAAAAGCGAGATGCATTATGTTGAGATATCATACTGACGAAAGGCGGCAGAAGCTAGACAGAGTATGCAGTGATGCCATGGCAAACAGCTGACTGATGCAAGTGAGTGAGATCATCAATGGAAGTTCAAGTTCCTACCAACAAAAAATGCTAGCAGGCAGATATCTGTACAGGCAACTGAATAGGATCACTTCACTGATATAAACAAGGTCAAGCACACCAATGCTCCAAATCATACTGTAGATATTCACAAGTTGATGATCCCTATTTCTAGTGAAGTGCCGCTAGAAACACGCAGACCACAGGTTCAGGAGAGGATGAAGCGCTGGAGATCAGAAGGCGCTGTACTCGTCCTCGGAGTTCATCTGGAGGAACCACACGATGGCCAGCCCGAAGACGGCAAAGGAGGACAGCTCCATTGTCAGCGCGCCCCACCCGATGACGCCGGCATGCTTCAGGATCGACGGGATGGCGATGCTGCCCACGATCGACGCGCCCGTCAGGAACTTGGTGAAGTTCACCCACCTGCATGCAGTGGCGAAATTGCATCAGAAAAAGCTACAGTAACTATCTTTACCCATATATATATAAGAAAAGATTTCGAGGGAAGCAACAAGGTCTGAACGTTTGTCCATCACAGATGTTCCAGAATAGACGGCCAGCATTTGAAATTTGAAATCTAAATATGACGTAAGAACCTCTGTCGGAAAAGGTTACAAGTACCATCTGTGCCACTAAGGTAAGGCATATCTTTTGAAGTAAAAACTGATCTGAATCATCAGTTTTGACAAACGTGATTCATAACGAAGAACCAGTACTGAGTACTGGCTACCAGGTACTAGAGAATCACTTGGAAATCACTTACCCATCATTCTCATTCGACATGATCGATGGAGAATCGGAGCCCAGGAAAAATATGAGTGGCATAGGTAGTATGAGGTACATCAGAACTGCACAAAATGCCATGGATCATTTACATAATACTTGTTCAAAATTATATGACAAAGGTTTGGCAGCTTGAACAAAAGTCTCTAACCTGTCAACATTGGCCACCAGTTGTTATACAGAGCGCAGGCCTGAATAAGACAGAGTTACAGAGATTCAGGCAACGTCCAAAAGAAAAAAAAAGGATAGAAAAGCTGACGGTGAGATGATAAATGTTGATGCCTACCAAAATCTGCAATACGATCCCACCAGAGACCAGTATTGCCAGGGCGGCAAGTCTTCCGCTATGCAGGCATGTTCTCATACTGCGCGACAGTGCCATCGTTCCTTTAAATGCTGTCCAGGTATGCAAGTTTCTGGAGTGGGGAAAAGGCAGACAATCAAACACATTGCGGACATCATATGTAAAAAAAGAAAAGGAAGCAACACTATGATCACTAACTAGTGGATCGAAAGGTCCATATGACCGGATCACAATCATATATCCAAAACGACCTATCTTAGACCAAGGAATAGGATGCTCTCAACCAGCCTAAGTACACAAGTCACACCGCCCCGCCAATGTTTTCAGCGAGCCTCGACTACCGAATTGCTACCTCTTATCAGACTAACACCTGATTGCTGTCTACTGAAGAGAACAATAGCCGTGTGCAGCAACAGGAAATCATCCAGATGGCCGAGTTTCGTGATCAGCATCTACTTGAGTCGCTTGCAGAAGAAAGAGGTTCAAATAATAATTCACACGCAACCGTAATTATTTCTCCCCCAATTCTGATAACGGGACACCTAATACCTAGAACATATCCGCCAATTCGACCGTAATTCGCGCGCCGCGCAAAAAGCGACCAATCCCCTCTCCCCGGCTGATCTAACCCAATCCAGAGGCGATTCAGATCGGAGTTACTCTCGGCGGCGCCCCGCGCCGATTCGACAGAGGCGGGCAGGAAGTGGAGGGGATCGACGGGTGCGTACCGAGCGCGAGGCGCGTGCGGCGGAGACGGCGGCCGCCGCGCGACGAGGAGGCTGCTGCGGCGGCGGAGGTGGCGGCGGGGGGTGGGGATCGGTCTCCGGCCGGAGGAATCGGTGGCGATTGGAGAAGGGCCGGTGGTGGTGGTGGTGGAGTGGACGGGACCGTAGGGTGCTAGCCGGTGTTATTTTATTATTTTATTAACCGTTTGTCCCTAATCGCGAGGGTACCTAATCGAGTTGGAGAAGGATCGGATCTGGCTGGCGGGCGCCTTCACCGGCTCCACCCCCCGCTGATGTAGCGCCAATTTGTTTGCCGAGACGGATAGCTTCTGGACAGTAGGTCCCGATTTACCTCGAATATCCAATTCCGAGCCTGGACTTGTCTGCGTCTCGTAAACAATCAGTTCATAGAAAAAATGCATGAAAGATGTTTGAGTGCGGGAGGTCTCTGCCAATTTTCAAAGGGCGCTGATAGGCGCCGGTGCGCCGGCCGAAAGTTTCGGCCGGTCTAGCCCAGGCCGTTGGATGTGAGCCGCGCGGGTCGTCGGATCCAGGTAAAAAAAAATGACTCGCTGCCCGGCTTCTTCTACCTCCCGCACGCACGCGTAAACACAGGAAAAAAATGGATCTCCGCGGGTCAGCCTCCTCGTGCTCGCCCTTGGACGCCGCGCCGCAGCTCACCGGGGCCGCTCGCCGTCGCAGCTCGCCGTCGCTGCTCGCCGGGGCTGCTCGCCGTCGCAGCTCACCTGGGGCGTTCGCCGTATGCAGCTCCGTTGGGCCAGGCGTGTCTCCCTCCCTCTGGTTGCAGCATCGCCGGGTGAGGGTTCCAGCATTGTCGCAGTCCGCCATCATAGCTCACTGCGTGCCCGTCGCAGCACCGCGCGCCATGCAGCTCCGTCGCCGCCGCTCACCATTGTTAGCTAGCCGTTCTCGGTTTGAAACTTTTTTAGAAGCGCGTTGTAGCTTTCCTCCAAACCGGTTGCAGCTTTTTGTCGCTGCGAGATGCCGACCCCCAACTACCTCATATCCAGTTGAAGCTTTTTTCAAGCTGGGTGTAGCTTTCATGGCTACCGGATGTAGCATTTTTCAGCACTGGTTGGAGCTCTGATGTACATCCGTTGAAGCCCCTGCTTTCTTTGATTCCAACAAAAAATGTTGTTGGTTCCAGCTCTCGATTTGCAGGTTGTAGCAAAAACAAAAGCTGGTTCCAGCTCTGGGTTTGCCGGGACAAAAATCATTTGCTAGAAAAGCATTGCTGGTCGCTGCTTCCGCCGGTTGCCGTGGTAGCAAAAACTCTTGCGGGAAGAAGCTTTTGCCTCGTCGTTTGCAACAAAATGAGGCGGCCGCCGACGGCGACATGGAAAACACTCCAGGCGATGCACCAAACCTACATGCTGGTTCCAGCTCTGGATTTGTCGGTTGCAGCAAAATCAGACGCCGGTTCCAGCATCCCCTGTGTCGTGGGGTGTGCCTCGCCGTTGAAGCTATGCAGCTCGTCTGTCGGAGCTGGGGGATTGCTGGTGCTGGAAACGGCGCGCTGGGAGAATAGCTGGAGCTACGGATGAGAGGTGGTCGTGTGTGGGGGGAAATCGCCGGCCGTGGTGTGGAGGACGACCTCACCAGCGAGATTTGGCTACGGCAGGGGGAGGGGACGATGCGGGGGAGGGGGGAGGGGGTAGACGACAGCCGCGCCGGGGCCGCTCGCTCGCATGGGCTGCTCGCTCGCCGGGGCAGCTCGTCATCGCAACTCGCCGTAGCAGCGGGGTGGGACGGGAGAAGAAGCAGGAGCGCGAGGAAGAGGGAGACCGGCCGAATCGTTCCGCCGGTGCCCCGGCCCCAATCGTTTCCCATTTTCAAAGCATTCGGGCATCTGGGTAGCTTTTAGAAAAAACCAAAATCTATCCAAATAGTCCACAAACAGTAAACTTTTTCACTGATTCTAAAATTTTTGTTCTCGCTGAGAGCTACTCAAATCCATCACCAAAAAAAAAACTCTGATTTTTTTGCTATTTTGAACGAATTTACTGTTAACACTCAGGCTCATCTGAGCCAAAACGCCCTGTCCGGTTTATGTTTTTTTTTTTCACCAAAAAAATCCAGCAGAATATAAAGCGCAACTCTCAACAGCAGCAGCACGACATAGAGAAACAATTCCCATCCTTCATAAAATAAATCCATAAGGGTGTCTTTCTTTTCTTCTATGGAAAAAACAAAAATATGCAAAGAAAGCCGCCACGCACATATACTTCTGGAAACCAATCCATGGCGCAAGACGGCGTCAATTTGTGTAACAAACACATCTGGGAAGTGGGAACAACCTACAGCAATCCTGAAGCATCTTAGCAAGATACAGACAGGCCTTGAGAGGGGTTCAGGCCTGAGTGACACCTACCGAGTTCAGAAAATGAGCGAAAGCGCACTACGAGCAGGACCAGAGTGACACTGCAACAGCAACATGCTTCGGCTGCAACCAAGCACGACACCCAGAAGTTTACATACGAGTTCATATGAACATGGGACACGGGCATGAGCACGGAAGGCGAGATCCTGGTCTGGTATACAAAACGCAGCAACTTCCAGGTGCGATCCGGGGACATAGAGAGCGGATAACGAATGATGAGGTAGACCAGATGATCTGGAAGCCTGCACAAGCAACACGGGACACACGATGAGAACATGGAAGAAATGCAGGGGATACTACAGGAGGAGATTCACTTGGATGGTACTCCCTCCGTTCGAAAATACTTGTCATCAAAATGGATAAAAAAAGATGTATATAAAACTAAAATATTTCCCTTTTATCCATTTTGAGGACAAGTATTTCCGGACGGAGAGAGTATTGGATTAGCATGCTACTTTCATCGCCAAAAAAAAAAACATGCCACTTGATCTAGTTATTAGAATGCTGGTAGTACTTTTTTTTTACATGAAACTGAACACAAGGTTTAACTTGTTAATTGACAAGTGGCGTCTTTGGACCATTTACTCGATATTCAGACAAAAAAAAAATAGCAACTCACTGAAACTGCCCAATCAAATTACAATGATGAAATGGACGGACCCCTACACGAGTCTTCCTACCTTCGGCGCTGTCTGCATTTAGCACACATCCCCTACTCTGATTAATCAAGCATTTGACTCCTACTTCATACTTTCTGTTGCATAATTGTACGTGGAGCCAGGGGTGAAATGCATGGTGTCATGGTGGGCCAAAGGGTGTAGAAACAGCGCAAGAAGGTCTAGTATGGAATGCTGCTTGGTATGTACAATGCCGACTATCAAAGATATAATCGTGATCAAAGAATGGTCTGGTTACTTACATTCGAACAACAGAAGAGAGTTCTATTGGATGTCAATTTTCTCAAGAGGCACTCCATGGGCACAGAGCATGTTCAAAGCACGGTAAACTCTAGCATCGTCCTTCATCGTGCCACATACGATTTTGACTATCTTGAAATGCTTCGATAGTAACGATTGCTTCTTTGGGGTATACCTTTCATCTGTTCCATTCACACGTTGTTTCTGTAGCAAAAAGAGTATTTTACTGATGAAGTCGGCAAAAGGTACGTGGCAACTTCAAAGGAAAAAAACTATAATACTTTGAGGATGTGTACCTTATGAGTTTGAATATCAAATTGTAGCGTGAGTGTCTCTAGAATTGGTGAGTGCTGGAGAAAGTACACCAATCCAGTGAAATCACCAGCCACACACCATTCATTCAGCAACAACGTTTTTAGTTTGCTAAACACAGGGGACCATTTCAAATCCATTCTGAAAACAGATATCTGGACAAAATGAAGAGGGTTAAACAAGAAACAATTCAAGAACTACCTTCATAAGTACATGATGCTTTTTGAGATACAGAAGTACATCCTTTGAAAACTTTCTGGTGTTAACCAGATACCGAGATTTATATCCCAAGTTGTACTTGACTAAAGTATGGCTCACAAATTAATCTCAATTTCTACATGTTTTAACCGTATACATGACTAAAGTATCAAGTAGAGGTATGCACAATTCCAGATGAATACATAGAAACATCAAGATTCAAACATGTGAAATGGTGAAAACATGCAATGCACACGATGAGCCTTTTCAATATGCTTGTACTGACAGATAACTGGATACAAAACATAAACGAGATGTAGCAGATGACAAGCAGCAATAGGAATCAGCAGAAGTGGAAGCATACCCGATTGTACAGACAGATAAGTGGATACAAAACATAAATGAGATCTAGTAGATGACAAACAGCAATAGGAATCAGCGGAAGTGGGAGCATACTAGATCATCACTTGTTAACTCTAAGTTTGTAGCAGCAGACAAGCCTTCCAAAACCACAGAAAATGTTTCTTCCCTAGTGCATCCTTCATCACATGATGGTAAAGTAAAACAGTGATGAGACTCCTCTTCGGAAGATTCGACAGATGCTGTTACCAGCGATGGCATGCTGTCAAGCAATGGAGTCAAGCCCGACTCTGGAGCTAGTTGCAAGCTAACGAGATTTGGGGCAGAAATACGATAGCGGATTTCATTGTCAAAACATCCGCCTTTCATGTTAAGGTGTCGTAATGACTGGCAAAAGATACTCTCATAGATGTTACAATCTGTCATCTCTAACACATCTAACACCTGGCAACTTGAAAGATCCAGAGTCTCTTCAAACTGCATGAGACAAAGCTCTATCCTCTTTAGGTGTGAAGAGACGAGAACCAGGTCGGTCGGGAAGACAGGAGCAGTGACTCGTAGCACCCGAACTTGATGCAACAAAGCATACCGGAGCCACGGCGCAATGCGATTGGATTCCTCCTCGCAAAAAGCTAACGGATCCTCTGTATCCGAATCCTCGTACGCATCAAAGATGTCACACACGTTCAATGGCGCCGGGTCACGGAGGCGCAGCAGCTCATCCACGAACTTGTAGGAGTCAGTCGCAAGGTCATCCTTGATGCGTAGGGCACGCACGGACTTCCAGAGCGTGCTCCAACGCCTAGCGAGCACACACGTCTGCACGGCGTCGCGGGAAAGCAAGAAGGACATCACATGCTGGAGGAGCTCGTCGTCAAGGGCGCTGATGCGGTCCTCGCCAATGGCCAACGTCCCTTCCATGTTTCCCTCGTTACGAAGACTCATGGACCTTGTGTTGACCATGTCGCCTTCGCCAAGGCTGCCGAGCTGTTGGGCACATAGCGTCAGTGAGAGGGAGCAACCAGATGGGGAATAGGCAGAGAAACCAAGATTATCACGTATGCATCTGAATAGACAGACACGGGTTCAAACTAATTTCACCATAATTAAATAGACAGACAAGTGTTTAGTAGTACAAGAAGAAAACCGTGCCCTATCGATGAATACAATTCGACTAAGAAATAAGAGAGACTCCAATTTCAGAAGTGATGGATTAATAATACATCTAATTTGCATATTATACCTGAATCTGCGGGTTGTTGGATTCAAACTGAATCAATGTCTGCTGCCCGCTGCCGGCTGCAGCAGGGATCAGAACCAAAGTGAGCGGGGATGGATTAGTCCCGTCGTCCGCGGCCTGCGCCGCCGTGCACACATCCGATCGTGGAGCAGGCGATGGCAAC